>NC_086099.1:119313556-119613556 GCF_963921235.1 Mobula hypostoma | reverse complement strand
AATGAGACGAGAATCAATGAAAAAATAATCAATTCTTGAATAGGAATGATGAACATGTGAAAAGAAGGAAAAATCTTTTTCCTGAGGATGCAGAAAACGCCAAATGTCCGTCGACCCAGAATCAGAAAGGAAAAAATTAATCAAATTTGCAGATTTATTAGGTAAAGTCCGTAAAGGAGCCGAACGGTCCAAAGCTGGAGATAAACAGGTATTAAGATCTCCGCCCCAAATCAATGAAAACTCGTTCAAATTCGGAAACTGATCAAACAATGATTTATAAAATTCCGGACAATCCATATTAGGAGCATAAACATTAACCAAAACTACTTTTTTATTAAATAATAAACCACTAACCAATAAAAATCTACCATTCGGATCAGAGATAATATCCTGTTGTATAAAAGTAACTGAGGAGTCTATAAAGATAGAGACGCCTCGAATCTTAGCATTGGAGTTCGAATGAAATTGTTGTCCCTTCCAAAATTTGAAAAAACGTAGTCTGTCCCCCCTCCGTACATGGGTCTCTTGTAAAAATAAAATTTGTGCTTTAAGTCTCCGGAACACTTTAAAAACTTTTTTCCTTTTAATAGGATGATTAAGACCATTAGTATTCCAGGAGACAAAATTAATAATAGACTCCATAAATCCTAAAGTCAACCCATAACAAGGAGGATTGACAATAGGCGCGACCCACAGACCCGGAGAGGAAACAGAACATACAAAAGATACCGGGGAAAAGGACGTAACCAATACTTCAATAATGTATATAGCCCAAAGAGAAACAAACTAAAACGTGAAGCCCCTCCCACCGCCCCCCACCCCAGGACCCCAAGGCGAAATCTAAAGCAGACCCGCCAGAAAGAAGCAAGCGCTAAAACTACCCCCATGACTTCCGGTATACGCTCCCTAAAAAAAAGGTATAAATATGAAAAGGATCAGCTAATTGTAAAACAGTAAAAAATAAGTAAAAAAAAGTTAGCTCAATTAAAATACACACAGAACAGAACAAAAGCCGGAAAGTATATATTAAAAAAAACCACAATAAACCTCAAACTCATGAATAGACACAGCAACAAAAAAAATAGGATTATTAACATAAAATGATTATAAAAAGCAAAACAGAATAGGGAGTTAAGTTTCAGATTGAGTTTATTGTCATACGCTCAAGTACGATGAGGTGCAGCTACACTGGAAAACTTGCACAGGGTTGTAGATTCAGAAAATACACAGACAATATAGAATTTAGTTTAAAAATTTGTAATGAGAAGGCTTTTAGTAATACTACAGTCATCCTTTGGGAAAGAGAATCTATTGTCCTTATCTGGACTGGCCCATGTGTTTGATGTTTGTCCCCCAAAATGGTCAAGCAACTCACTCAGTTGGCAAGAAGGCAGTTTATCGTTGCTTTCTCCAGACAAAGGGATGTGCAATAAATTTTTGCCCACATCCAATTAATGAATAACATAAAAGATAGTGAATGATCTGTTCGGGTACACAGTGATAAATTACTTCCTCAGGTGAAAGTCTAGAGTTGCAAATTTAAAAATTAAAGCCAGGGCATTCAGACGTGATGTCAGAAAGTTGGCCATCACACAAAGCATAGCTGAAACAGAAACCATTTCCATAAAAAGCTGCAGATATTTGATCATTTCAACCTTTCAGCACTGAAACTGATACAGTGTAGGTTTGTTTTTGCCTGTCTATTATGCCTTATGGGGAAGATGGAGATTTAAGTCAGCCATGAAAGAGCTTAATTATAAAACTGGAACATAGTGCAGGACGTCACAATTTCTCACATTAGTACCAGAGTGTAGTGTTTAATAGGAGCCGACACATAGTTAACAAATTAATATTACTGAAAAGTAAACAGACCAGGAAATTATAGAATCAAGGTGTTTCACTACATAATGCCAATATTTTATAGATCCATAAATAAGAACTCTGATGAAAGAGCAGCCTAAAACATGTCCTCTTTCTCTTAGTACAAATACTCTCCACTCCTGCGAGGCATTTCCACTGCATTCTGTTGTGGAAGATCTGCAGTGATTTTGTTTCATGGTAGATATGAACTGAACTGTTGTGTTCTCAGTCAGAATCCCAGCTTGCCTGGGAAATGCAGAATGACAGGCACACTGTCTGCACTGTGGGCAATCTGCAAAGTTTGTGAGCTACATGTGCATTTGTGGGAGCAGTGCAACAGCACGCCAAGGATGGAATGTATGTGGGTGTGGTAGGAAAAGGGATCCATGAGTTGGCACTGAGGCTGGCTCTGTGACTCAGGAGGAGGAGGGAAAAGAAGAGTACAGTAGTAACAGGGGATTCCACAGGTAGAGATATCGATGGAAGATTCTGTAGGGGTGAAAGAGACACCCGGATGGAAATTGCATTCACGGCATTCTGAAGGGGGAGGCTGCGCAGCTGTATAGTTGTACCAGTGACACGGTTAGGAAAAGGGAGGAGGTCCTGGGGAGAGAAAATGGGGATTTAGGTAGAAAGGTGAAAATCAGGCCCACAAGGGTAGTGATCTCCTGATTGCTGACTGTGTAGGTAAGAACAGGATGATTTGGCAGATGAATGCATAATGGAGGAATTGGTGCAGGGGGCAGGGTTTCAGATTTCTGGAACTTTGGAAAGTATGACCTATACAAAAAGGGATGGGTTCCACCTGAACCTGAGGGGACCAACATCCTTGCGGGCAGGCTTGTAGAGCTGTTGGGGAGGATTTAAATTAATCTGACAGGGAAATGGGAACTGGAGTGAGAGGCCTGAGGATAGATAAGTTGGTATACAAGTAGATATGGTGTGTAGCGAGACTGTGAGGAACTACAGGCAGATGACGGGGCAAAATTGCATTCTGGGATGAGTTGAAGTGTAACTTGGGGGCAAAATCACAAAGGGGTGATGAATACAGGACTGAAGGTGTTGTATTTGAATACGTGCAGTATACGGAGCACAGTTAGAAATTGTCAGGTATGAAGTTGTAGGCATCGCTGAGTCCTAGCTGAAAGAAGATGATAGTTGGGAGTTTAAATCCGAGGATACACATAGTGCCGTAGAGGGAGTACAAAGAAGGTTCACCAGATTGATTCCTGGGATGGCAGGACTTTCGTATGAAGAAAGACTGGATGAACTAGGCTTGTACTCATTGGAATTTAGAAGATTGAGGGGGGATCTGATCGAAACGTATAAAATCCTAAAGGAATTGGACAGGCTAGATGCAGGAAGATTGTTCCCAATGTTGGGGAAGTCCAGAACGAGGGGTCACAGTTTGAGGATAAAGGGGAAGCCTTTTAGGACTGAGATTAGGAAAAACTTCTTCACACAGAGAGTGGTGAATCTGTGGAATTCTCTGCCACAGGAAACAGTTGAGGCCAGTTCATTGGCTATATTTAAGAGGGAGTTAGATATGGCCCTTGTGGCTACGGGGATCGGGGGTATAGAGGGAAAGCTGGTGCAGGGTTCTGAGTTGGATGATCAGCCATGATCATAATAAATGGCGGTGCAGGCTCGAAGGGCTGAATGGCCTACTCCTGAACCTATTTTCTATGTTTCTATGATAGCTGGGTAGGTTGGGGGGTGGGATGGCTCTGATGGTAAAAAAAAATGAAATCGAATCATTAGGAAGATGTGACATAGGATCGTAAGATGTAGAATTCTTGTGGGTTGATTTACGAAATTGCAAGGGTAAAAAGATCCTGATGAGAGTTATATACAGGCTTCCAAACAGAAGCCAGGACGTAGAATACAAATGACAAAGGGGAGATAGAAAATGCATGTCAAAAGGACAATATTATGATACTCATGGGGGATTTCAATGTGCAGGTAGATTGGGAATGTCAGGTTGTTGCTGGATCCCAAGGTATGAAATTTGTAAAATGCCTATGAAATAGCTTTTTAGAGCAGCTTGTGGTTGAGCCCACTGTGGGAATGGAAATTCTGGATTGGGTGTTGTGCAATGAATCAAATTTGATTAGGTGTCCTTAAGGTAAATGAACCCTTAGGAGGCAGTAATCATAATATGATAGAATTCATCCTGCAATTTTACAGTTAGATCTATCAGTATCAGAGTGGAGTAAAGGGAATTACAGAGGCATGAGAGTAGCTAGCCAAAATTGATTGGAAGGGGACACTACTAGGGATGATGGCGGAACAGCAATGGCTAGTGTGTCTGGGAGCAATTTGAAAGGAGTAGGATAGATACATCTTAAAGAAGGAGGATGAGTCAACAGTGGCTGATAGGTAAAGAGTAAAAGAGAGGTGAGAGTGGATATTGGACCAATAGAAAATGGCACTGGAGAAGTAGTAATTGGGGCAAAGAAATGGCAGACAAACTTAGTAAATATTTTATGCCAGTCTTCACTAGCAGTATGCCAGAAATTCAAGGGTATGAGGGGGCAGAAGTGAGTGTAGTTGCTATTACCAAGGGGAAGAAACTTGGGAAGCTGAAAAGTCGTGAGGTAGTTATGTCACCTGGACTAGACGGACTCTATCCAGGATTCTGAAAGAGGTAGCTGAAGAGACTGCGGAGGTATTGGTAGCGATTTTTCAAGAATCACTAGCAGTGTTCCCTTTACCTTTTTTCACACAGGTCTGCAGACCTCTATTTCTAGCAGGAAATTTTTTACTTGGCCTGCACTTTATATTAACATTATATAAAAGCAAATTCCCACTGTGCAGCAACAAGGACTATGTACACGGAAGCATTTCAGTTACCGTGCGGCCACACACCTCCGCATCTTAGACGGAGTAGTGATCACTGGGTTATGGAATGGTTCCAGAAGGCCGGAAAATTAAGAGGGAAGGGAGGCAGAAGAAAGGAAATTATAGGCCAATTAGCCTGTCTTCAGTGATTGGGAAGATGTTGGAGTCTATTATTAAAGATGAGCTTTCAGGGTACTTGAAGGCACATGATATATTAGGCCAAAGTCAGCATGGTTTCCTGATGGGGAAATTTGCTTGACAAATCTGTTAGCATTCTTTGAGGAAATAACAAGCAGGATAGACAAAGGAAAGTCAGTGGATGTCGTGTACTTGGATTGTTGGATTGTACTTGCCTTTGACAAGATGCACATGAGCCTGCTTAACAAGATAAGAGCCCATGGTATTACAGGAACAATACCAGTTTGGACAGATTATTACCTGACTGGAAGGAGACAAAGAGCGGAAATGAAGGGGGCCTTCTTCTAATTGGCTGCCAGTGACTAGTTCTGATCCATAGGGGTCAAATTAGGGACGACTACTTTTCACATTCTGTGGCTGTGTTCGCGGACGATGTGAAGATAGGTAGAGGAGCAGGTGTTGTTAAGGAAATGGAGTCTGCAGAAGGATTTAGACAGATTGGGAGACTGGCAAAGAAGTGGCAGATAGAATACAGTGTAGGGAAGTGTATGGTCACACACTTTGGAAGAAGAAATAAAGGTGCAGACAATTTTCTAAACTGGGAGAAAATTGAAAAATCAGAGCTGCAAAGAAGTCCTTGTGCAGGATTCCCTAAAGGTTGACTTGCAGGTTGAGTCTGTAGTGAGGAAGGCAAATGCGATGTTGACATGCATTTCAAGAGGATGAGAATATAAAAGCAAGTATGTAATGCTGAGGCTTTATAAGGGATTGGTCAGATGGCAGTTGGAATATTGTGAGCAGTTTTTGGGCCCCTTATTGACAAAAAGATGTGCTGACATTGGGGAAGGCCCAGAGGAGGTTCACGAGAATGATTCTGGGAATGAAAGGGTTTACATATGAGGAGCATTTGATGGCTCTGGGCCTGTAGTTGCTGGAGTATAGAAGAATGAGGGTAATTTTATTGAAACCTACTGAGAGGATGTTTCCTTAGTGGAAGAGTCTAGTACCAGAGGGCACAGCCATAGAATAGAGGGCAGTCCATTTAGAACAGAGATAAAGAGGAATTTCTTTAGCCACAGGGTAGTGAATCTGTGGAATTCATTGCCATGAATGGCTGTGGAGGCAAAGTCATTGGGTATATTTGAAGCGGACATTGATAAGTTTTTGATTAGTCAGGCCATCAAAGGTTAGGGGAGAATGCAGGAAAATGGGGTTGAGGGGGATAATGAATCAGCCATGATGGAATGGCAGAACAGACTTGATGGGCTGAATGGCCTAATTCTATTTCTATATCTTATATTCTTATGGACTAAAATATACGCATTTTATGCTCCAATGCTAAAGATGGAACCTTTACTGCAAAGACTTAAAACCAAGATCCCACTTCAATAAAATGAACTGCTCTTAATTAATCTAAATTGAACAGTTCCCATGTATGTAATAAAAATCGAAATTGCTGAAAGTGCTTCACACATTATTTATGTAATGCCATCCTGAAGTGATCATGGTCTTTAGTTACACGGTTTAATTTCCAGAACTTAATACTGATAACATTTTTTCCTACACATTTTCCAGTTTCTGGAGCCTAGCTTTATTGTAAGACACAAGCAGAGGGAGATTTTTTTTCTCATGATTTGGAATTATCCCAGGCTTCCTCCCATGATCTCCATCACAGAAGCTGGTTTTCAACCAATTGCAGTAACACTGTGTGATATTAGGAAGCAGCTGAGAGCACTGACAACAGCATAGTCTATGGGACGAGACATCACCCAGAGTGCTTGAGAACGAGCTTCACCTTCACCTTTGCAGCCTGAGTACATTTGCAACACTTGCATTTCTCTGACAATGTAGAAAATTGCCCATGTATGTTCTCAAAGATTGAGACAATCCAGTGTGGCAAGTTAGCTTACTCATAGTCATCAGCACATTGATGGACGGTGTTGGCAACATGCCATCAAGAGGCACTTGCTCTCCAATAACCTACTCAAAGATGCCCTGTTACAGACACCACAACCAGGGAAGGGACTTACAGTATGCATATATAATGGGAATTACTCATCAGCTTGTTCTTGAATGCAGCCGCTGTGCATTCTGTAAATTCGGTGCTGTGGTTGATGCGAACTGTGTTACAGGTATTAACCCTCAACAGGAATGATCATTTCAGCACAGAACAAATCTGTATGAGCTGACCAATATCTTTAATGGTTCAGTTAATGGTAAGCATGTGAGTTTACAAAACCAAGTATCTGTGTGCACACCCACTAGCTTTTGCTGACCCTCCTTGAACAGTCAAAGAATAGAAAAGGTAATACTCAGAAAAATGTAATCTCCTTGCATCCGCTGTGGGGTCATCCACTTCTGCAATGGGTGGTCTCCAGAGATGTTGCTGCCTGTCCTCCCACAATTCTCCATTCTTACCCATTTCTTTATCAAATCAATCTATCATGTTTTGATTTCATTGGTTCAGTCTCATCTGACTGATGTGTGTCAGCTTCTCAGAGGATCTGGCCCAAGGCAACAAGCAATATGTTTGTGTCTCAAGTAACTTTTCTTTATTCTTTCCAACTCAGATGGTTTCAAACCAGCTTAACAAGACTAGACAAACATGGCTACTTCAGTTCACAGGCTGTTATTTCCACAAGCACGCCATTTTTACATAAGCAAACAGCTTCTTATTTGGAAATAGTCCAAAGTTTCGCAGATTATCAGCAGGAATCTCATTGTGTTCACTTTCAGTTGTTCTGATTAAGCCATCCCTGAGTAAGAACCAGTTCACTGATCCTTCACAAAATGGTGGCTACAGGAACCGTCCCACAAAAATGGCACCCTCCATTCCTCTGTCCACGTTGCAAGAATAACAACATTTGCTTTGTCTGCTTCCACTGCCTTTGCCGCATTCTTGTTCACTGATTTGCAGATAACTTTCTTTCTGGCCAACAGTAGACTAACTTCCCCATAAGATGAAGTGACCAAGTGTATTGCATAGCATCGAGCAAATACTTTAAAATTTTGTAAATTTTTACAAGCTTTGATTTTGGTCTTCATCGTTGTACTTCTGCATCATTTTTTGTAGTATAGTTACTGTGCATGTTACTGTTTAATATTATTATGTCCTATTCTAGAGTATTAACTATAAGGATTGAAGAATGTATACCAATAGTATTTTAGCAGTGTTGGAAGGTGCTTATTATTTCAATCTGTTTCTGTAGAGTTCTGCAGATGTGAGGTGCAAGTGTATCTGTCCTCCATATAGGAACCTGACTGGCCACATTTACAACAAGAATATCTCCCAGAAAGATTGGTAAGACTAGTCCTAACATCTCAGTAACATTGTATGCCTAACATTAGCAGGCTTATAAATAGTGGAATTTCAAAATTTTCAATGCTTTCAGAAATGATTAAATGAAGTTATGTTCTGTTCAAAGATTTTCCACTATTTTCTGTGTACTTCCAGCAATTCAATTTTTCCAGAAAGTAAAGAAGGATACTTAAAAATAAATTCAAAGGGAAAAGGAGGGGACACAAAAACAGTTGACAAGTTTAAGAAAAGTTACGTTGTTGACATGTTAAGGAAGAGGACTAACCAGCGAAAGAGTAGGGCCCACATTGACCAAAGCAACAATCTATGCTTGGGAGCCAAATGATGTAGGTATGATCATAAATCAATACTTCTCATCTTTCTTTACTGAGAAGCAGGACATTATAGTTAGAGAAAACAAGGGGGAGGAGGTGTAGAAGTGAAATTTTTGAACTTGCTGTCATTAAAAATGAGGACATAGTACATGTCGTAATGGGTACATAGGTGGATAAATCTGCATGGTAAGATGAAATGTATCTTAAAGGGCCAGGTGGGGGGGGGTGGAATTTCAGGGACTCTGAAAGTGGTTTTTAAATCTCTACAGGCCTCAGGTGAGGTGCCACATTACTGGAGGTTAGCAAATGTGGTCCATTATTTATGTAAGGTAGCAGAGTCAGAGTGGTCAAAGGAGGTGTAAGGCACTCCTTCCCTCTGCCAGCCTGCTTTGGCAAGGTGTAGCACCTGCTCAGCCCCCAGTCAGGGTCACCGTGGTCATATGAGCAGCTGGTACGCATCACAGGTCCTGGTTATGTGACCACTGATGCCAGGCAGAAAATCTCTGAAGATTATTGATAATGGCTGGGGTCACCTGTAATGTAAGGACATTATCTAGAAGAAGGCAATAGCAAACCAGTTCTGTAGGAAAAAAAAATTGGGAAGGACAATCGTGGTCATGGAAAGACCAAGATCGCCTACGTCATACGACAGGGCACATAATGAATGAGCAAGCAGAATAAGCGAGACAGTTACAGTTCAGTGAGTTTAACATAACTGCAGAGAAGAAAAATCAAAAATGGTCACCATGGGTTTATTAAAAAGAGATCCTGTCTGACCAGCTTAGTTTAATTTTTTAAACATATTGATGAGAATAGTGCTGGTGATGTCAACTGTATAGACTTGGGGTCTGTGACCCAGACTTGTATTGGATCCAGGGCAACTTGGGAAGTTGAATCCCAAATTGGCTTTATAATGGAAGGCCGAGGTGATGGGGGGGTGGTGGGTATGTTTTTTTTTGGCTGCAAGCCTGTGACTAGTAGTGTACCATAGGGATGGTATAAAAACACAGAAAACCTACAGCACAATACAGTCCCTTCGGCTCACAAAGCTGTGCTGAACATGTCCCTACCTTAGAAAGGTACTCAATAGCTATGTATGATTTGAGGTATGATCAGTAAGTTTGAACATGACCCAAAAGCTAGCAGTGTTGTTGATAGCGAGGGACTGGTCTTAGGTTACAGGAGGAAATGGATCAATTGGTAAGATGGGCAGAGCAATGTCAGATAAAATTTAGTCCTGATATATGTGAAGTGATGTCTTTTAGAAAGATTAGGATATATACAACGAATGGCGATGAGCTCCCTCCTTGAATTGTTTCAGTGCCTTACGCCACGGTCAACAATCCCTTTTTCACATTTTGATGACAAAGAGCAGCCTGATTAGAGAATGGTGGGATAAAGGTGGTAATCCATCCCTGGCCCAGGCAGTCGTCCCCACAAGCTTCAAGATCGCCACCATCGTGCCAGTGCCGAAGCATTCCACTGCCACAGGCCTGAATGACTTCCGTCCAGTTGCACTCACCCCCATTGTTGCAAAGTGCTTTGAGAGACTGGTTCTATCACATCTGAAATCCTGTCTGCCCACTACCCTGGACCCCCATCAATTTGCCTATCACACCAACAGGTCAACATAGGACGCCATCTCCGCGGCACTTCACTCTGCCCTGACGCATCTGGTCAGCCCCAACACTTACCTCAGAATGCTGTTCCTTGACTTTAGTTCGACATGCAATACTGTGATCCCCTCCAAGCTGATCGCCAAACTTCGCCAGCTTGGTATCAGCTCATCCCTCTGCAATGGGACCTTGGACTTACTGACTGATAGACCCCAATGAGTTAAGTTAGACAACCTCTCCTCCTCCACTCTCACTCTGAACACCGGCATGTCTCAAGGCTGTGGGCTGAGCCCTCTTCTGTACTCCCTTTTCACCTATGACTGCATTCCTGTACAAGTTTGCAGACGACACCACGGTGGTTGGCCTGATCAGAGGGGATGACAAGACGGCCTACAGGGTCAAGGTCCAGCACTGGCCGCATGGTGTGCCAACGACAACCTGGCCCTTAACACCCAGAAGACCAAGGAGATCATTGTGGACAATTGGCACCCAATTGCCCACCATTGAGAACATCTACCATAAACGCTGCCCGGGCAGGGCGAAAAGCATTCTCAAGGATGCATCTCACCCTAACCATGGACTTTTTACTCTCCTCCCATCCGGTAGGCGCTACAGGAGCCTCTGTTCCCACACCAGCAGGCACAGGAAGAGCTTCTTCCCTGAGGCTGTGACACTGCTGAACCTCACATCACAGCGCTAAGCAGTATTGCATCTGTATTGTACTGTCTCAGTACTTTTATATTTGTGTGTTGTAGCACTTTTTTTATTCGCAGTTATTTTGTAAATAACACTATGCATTTTTGGTCAGATGCTAACTGCATTTCATTGGCTTTGTATCTGTACTTGGCACAATGACAATAAAGTTGAATCTAATCTAATATATGGATTGTTGTGCTCATTGTGGGTTGGGCTTCATGCTGACAGAGGTGAGCTTCTTATTGGATATTGTTCTCCCACATTCTAAAGACTTCCCGGTTGGTAGGTTAATTGTCATTGTAAATTGTGCCGTGACTAAAGAGTCTTTAGTATGAACAATGTTATGAGAAAATCAGCCATTCAGAGCTCTGCAGTCCTGCCACCAGTGGTGTTACACCTTAGTCAAGTGTTGAAATTTTATCACAAAATCTACAGACGCTGGAAATCCAAACAGTAGACACACAAAATGCTGGAGGAACTCAGCAGGCCAGACGCAGAATCTATGGAAAAAGTAAATAGTGGATGTTTTGGGCTGACACTCTTCATCTTATCACCTTCGGCCAATTAGATTCACTGTTATGAAGAATGCTTGAGCACACTCGATACAGAAAAGGCTATGGGCCACAACATGGTACAGCTTGTGCTCTGTTCAGTTTTAGTTATGCTTCTAATCAAAATGTTCCAGTACAGCTCCAACCAAGTAAATCCAAAGATGCTGCAAATTGGAAATAAAACAGAAAATGCTTAACAGGTTAGGCAGAATATGTGGAAAGAGAAAAGTAGCTGCTGTTTGAGATCTAAAACTCTTTGTCATGTCTGATACTCTGATGTGTGGCGGCACGGTAGTGCAGTGGTTGGCACAACACTCTACAGTACCAGCAACCTGAGTTCAATTCCCACCGCTGCCTGTATGTTCTCCCTGTGACCATGTGGTTTCCTTCCATATTCCAAAGATGTCTCGGTTGGTGGGTTAATTGATCATTGTAACTTGTCCCCTGACCAGGTTAGGGTTAGGGTTAAATCGGAGGTTGCTGGGCAGTGCAGCTCGAAGGACTGGAAGGGCCTATTCTGTGCTGTATCTCAAAAAATAAATAAATGAAGAGTCTTTGACGTGAACCATTAACTGTTTTGTTTTTCACACATGTTGCCCGACTTCAGAATCAGGTTTAATATCACCGGCATACAGTATGTCGTGAAGTTTGTTGACTTTGCAGCAGCAGTACAATGCAGTACATACCTGTCATATTAATGAAAAGAAATGTGAATTGCTGTAAGTTTATATGTATATGTTTTTTAATGGTTAAATAAGTAGTTCAAATATAGAAATAGAAAAGCAGTGAGGTAGTGTTCTTGGGTTCAATGCCCATTCAGAAATAGGATAGCAGAGGGGAAGAAGCTGTTCCTGAATCATTGAGTGTGTGCCTTCAGGCTCCTGTACCTCCTACCTGATGGTAGCAATGAGAACAAGTCGTGACCTGCTTTTCTTTCAATGAAAGGTAGAATATTGTTCAGTTTTAGCTTGTCCATAAACATAAACTATTCCAGGCAATTCCTGCTACCTATCAGCTACCTCCATATCATCCATTCTCAGTCTACAAATGTCTCTTGCCTCCAATAACTCACGTATAGAAGTACATTTGGTGCTCTGCTCTGATCCCTCAGCTTCAGATGGTCATGGGACTGACTTCCAGATGTGAGTTGTGAGTCAATGCTCTTGTTAACAAGGCAATGCTGACTGGATGTGTCATCAAGAAGTCCTAGTAAATTTGAAGTCAAAAGTAATACACTTCACTTGATAGCGTTATGCTTAACACAAAGGAGAATTGTTGGAATTGTTTTAGTTTAATTCATTAAAACATTAATGAGGTTAAAAGAACTGTCCTTATTATATATCGAAGTGGGAGCTTCACATCCTTCCTTTCTTGCTTTCTTATGCAAATTCACTTTTTTTGTAATAAAAGTGAATAAAAAGTAATTACAGTGAATAAAAAGTGCTGGCTCTTTTTGAGCAGAAAATGGCTGACTGTTTTTCAGCATTGAGTATTTCTCCCATTGCTTCAGGTATTGGTGCTGTAAGGTATTTAAAATGAAGCAGACTTTGCTCGATATCCCCAAGGCATGGCATTTCATGTAAGCCAGAAACATTCAGATTTTAAGTACTATACACAAAAGTGGAAGCAATATCCATTATTGATTAACATCACTGAATAATGCCACCAAATGTTATACAATTGAACTATTGATAAGCGTTTTTATAAATCATATATTGCATTTTCACTATAGACGTCAGAAGAGCCTCACCACTGGGGGCGGGGGGATGGAATCTTTGGTAATGCTTATTTACTTCTACCAAAAAGCCGAATGTCTGCTTAATAACAATATTGTAAATTGCAGCAACACACATCAAAGTTGCTGGTGAACGCAGCAGGCCAGGCAGCATCTATAGGAAGAGGCGCAGTCGACGTTTCAGGCCGAGACCCTTCGTCAGACGAAGGGTCTCGGCCTGAAACGTCGACTGCGCCTCTTCCTATAGATGCTGCCTGGCCTGCTGCGTTCACCAGCAACTTTGATGTGTGTTGCTTGAATTTCCAGCATCTGCAGAATTCCTGTTTTTTGATTGTAAATTGCAGTGCACTTTAGTTATTGTGCTGTTTTTCTATAAACACTAACTGGGCACTGCTCTCATTTTTCCTTCTGCTTCCCATTCAACTCTCGTTCCTATGGTAATATTACCTCACCCCCCCCCCCATCACTTCCTCCATAACTCACTGCTTTACTGATCCTCTTCTCCACTTCATCCATTCTATCTGCTGCTCTCTGATCTGATTGACTCTTCCCTTCTAACACTTTCTGAGCTTGATTTGACTCCATGTATAGCTCCATGGAAGTCTGACTACTGACATGGTGTAAAATTTACCTGTGGTGCACTAATGTTCCATAACACCTGTGACGAAGGCCTGTCACTGACTATGGATGGCACACGGCACTCTTGGTAAGACACTCATCCCCAGCAGTAATAGTGACTGGGTCTAAAACAGCTGCTGTATGGAGCTGTCTCATATAGAGGCAGCTGCAACCTGTACAGGTGTGCTGATGGTGGAGGATACCATCTTTAATTGGATAATTGAGTTAATTAGCTTTTGGTTGGTCTACAGGGAGGGGCTTAGCAGTTATAAGCCTCAGGTTACCAAGGCTTTGGAGTTGGAAACTGACCAAGCTTGAGCTCACCAGCGTGTGGGGGGAGGCTGGCTGAGTTGGCTCGACTGGAAGCTGGCTGTGTTTTGCTTGATGGGTGAATGTGGTTTGGAACCTGTTGAGGGAAAGAGAGTGGGGAAGGAATGGAAATTGCTGGGAGGGGGTCGTGTGGGTCCGGTAATGGCGGACAAGATAAGAGGTGGGGTTGAGGGAAAGAAAGTGGAGAAGGAGAGGGATAGAGACTTGGGACCAGAGGTAGGCAGCTGGGGAGAGGTGGATTATTGTGAAGGGAGAAGTAAAGGGAATGAGGAGGTAGTGAGGGGTTGGATGAATAAAAACCAAGACAAAGGGAATAAATGAATAAGAAATGATAGTGGAGAAAGCTCTGAAAGTGAGGAAGATGAACAAGCTCAGAGAGAAGGTGTTGTCATAATTAGGTTTAATGAGAAGGCTCAGGGACATATGAAGAAAATTAACCCGTTTGTACTAACAACAACTCTGACAAATAAGGTAGGGGAAATAATATTTGCAAAAGTCCTTAATGATGGCAACTTATTGGTAAGATGTGCGAATGAGGAACAACTTGAGAAAGCACTCAAGCTAAAAGAGATAGGAAAATGCAAGGTGGAATACACTGGGAGGGTGGGAGCACAAAACAGTGGTTGTAAAGGAGTGATCACGGGGATACCAATGAGTATAAATATGGAGGAGATAAAGAGGAATATCAAAGGAGGGAAAGTAATGAATGTTCAAAGACTGAAAACAACAAAGGAGGGAGTGAAAAAGGAAAGTGAATCAGTATTGATTGAATTTGAAGAGAAAGAGTGCCAAGGAAGGTGTTCCTGGGTTTCATGAGTTACCCAGTAAGGGTGTATGTGCCAAAGCCACTGAGGTGCTATAATTGTAAAAGGTTTGGACACGTGGCTAAAAACTGTAAAAGGCAGAGGAGATGTGTTAGATGTGGGGGTGATCATGAATATGGAAAGTGCGGAACAGGAGTTCAACCAAAATGCTGCAATTGTGGAGGAGCTCATAATGTTGCATATAGTGGGTGTGAGGTTGTCAGACGGGAGACTAAAATTCAAGAAATAAGAGTGAAAAGAAAGATCACTTGTGCAGAAGCTGTAAGAATGTCAAGAGAACAGAATAATGCTCCTAATGAACAGGGAGCAATAGGGATACGAGAGATGCAACAAAGAACAAATGACAGGATTTATGTAGACAAAAAGGCTCTAGTAACATTCATTGCAGGAGTGATTAATAGTACTGCTGAGGTAAAGTCAAAAAGTGACAAAATTCAGCTGGTGGTAAAAGCAGCAGTAAACCATTTAGGGTTAGTAGGACTGACATGGGAGGAAGTGAGGGAGAACCTCAGTAATCAGTCAAGCCAGGAAGTGTCATGTGTTGGTTAATACTAATTATGGTGATTCTTTTACAATGGAATGCAAGGAGCTTACTGGCCAATAGCCAGGAATTCAAGCATTTTATTAAAGAAATGGTTGTAAAACCGGATGTAGTGTGTATTCAGGAAACTTGGTTAAAACCAACTTTAGACTTTGTGGTATATGGGTGTACAATGATAAGGAAAGATAGAAATCCAGGGGGAGGAGGGGTTGTGCTATGTTAATCAAGCAAGGTATACCATATAGGGTACTGGAAAAAGGAGATGATCAGGAATACATAGTGGTGGAAGTGTGGGAGAGAGGGGAAGGAGTAGTTATAATTAACTACTACAATCCATGTAAAAGGTTGTATTTGGACAGCCTATTAAAGATACAAGGACAAAACAGACATAAAGTAGTGTGGTGTGCAGATTTCAATGCTCATAGCACAATATGGGGGGATCAGATTACAGATCCAAATGGAAAGGTAATTGAAGATTTGATGGAAGAAAGGGATTTGGTGTGTATGAATGATGGTAGCGGCACAAGGATAGATATAACAACAGGAACTGAGTCAGTGTTAGATATTACATTAGTGTCTAATATCTTGGCTGGCATTAGTAACTGGGGAGTTTGGACTGCTTCAACAGTAGGCAGTGATCACTACCCAGTTTTGTGTTCAGCGGGTGAAAGAGTTGAAGTAAGACCAGGTGGCGGAACCCCAAAGTGGGTGTTTGGAAAAGCAGATTGGGGTAAGTTCCAGAAGTTGAGTGAAGAAGGGTTGACAAAGATTGATATTTCTGGAAATGTAGATGAATTAAACAGTCAGGTGACTTCAGCAATTATGGCAGCAGAAGGATCTATACCTAGGAGTAAAAATAGGATGAATAGAAAGCTGGTACCATGGTGGACAGAGGAATGTTGTCAGGCTGTAAAAAACAGAAATAGAGCATTTAGGCTAGTTAAAAGAACCCATAATATGCAGCATTTGGTTCAATATAAGAAAGCACAGGCAGTGGTGAGAAGAACTATACGTCAAGCTAAAAGGGCAAGTTGGTGGAGTTTTTGCGACAAGGTAGGAAGAACAACACCTGTGGGAGAGATATGGGGAATGATTAAGAGGATGGGAGGAGATAGAAGGGAATGGTAATATCCAGTAATGATATCTGAGGAGGAAACTGCAGTCTCCAGTAGGGATAAGGCTGAGGTCATGGCCAAGTCATTTGTACTGATGCACAGTTCAGAAAATTTGTCTGAAGAAGGGAAAGAATAATGAGCCAACACCCAGGTGTGTTAAGCAGGAGGGAAGGAACAGATGATATAATTGATGATCCATTTACATTAGCAGAAATGGTGAGAGCAATAAAGAGATCGAGACCAACCTCCCCAGGGAAAGATCTGATATGCTCTGTGATGATATGATCTAGGAGAAGGAGCGCTCTTGAAGTTGCTGCATTTTTATAACAGAGTGTGGGAGGAGGGAAGATTACCAAGTGCATGGAAAGAAGCAGTAGTAATTCCAATAAGGAAGCCTGGCAAGGATCTGTCAAAACCCACTAGCTACAGACCAATTGCATTAACATCAAGTATATGTAAGATAATGGAAAGGATGATAACAGAAAGATTATCATATGAGCTTGAGAAAAGGGGAATGCTGGCAAGTTATCAGAGTGGTTTTAGAAAGGGAAGGAATTCCATGGACTTAGTGATTATGTTAGAGACTGAAATAAGGAAGGCCCAGGCAAGTAGAGAGTCAGTAGTGGCAGTGTTCTTTGACATTGAAAAAGCCTATGATATGATGTGGAAGGAAGGATTATTAATTAAACTGCACAAGATGGAGGTTGGTGGGAGAGTTTTTAATTGGATTAAAGATTTTTTGTTTGGTAGAAAAATTCAAGTTCGGATTGGATCAGAATTATCAAAACAGTACATAGTGGAAAATGGCACACCTCAAGGTAGTGTGATTAGCCCGTTACTTTTCATCATTATGATCAATGATGTCTTCACAAAGGTACCAGTGGATATAGGTAGGTCACTGTTTGCGGATGATGGGGCCTTGTGGAAAAGAGGCAGGAACATGGACCATATAATCAGGAAACTACAAGAAGCAATTGATGAAGTGGTGGAGTGGGGTTATGATTGGGGATGTAGATTTTCAGTAGACAAAACTCAAACTGTATTTTTTTTTACCAGGAAAAGGGTTGAGGTAGGGAAGAAGTTAAGGATGTATGGGGTTGAATTAGAAAGGGTTGTATCATTTAAATTTCTGGGAGTTGTATTTGATTCACGATTAACGTGGGCAGACTGTAAAAGCTTTTATAGATATGTAAAAAGGAAAAGACTGGTAAAGACAAATGTAGGTCCCCTGCAGACAGAAACAGGTGAATTGATTATGGGGAACAAGGACATGGCAGACCAATTGAATAATTACTTTGGTTCTGTCTTCACTAAGGAGGACATATATAATCTTCCAGAAATAGTAGGGGACAGAGGGTCCAGTGAGATGGAGGAACTGAGCAAAATACATGCTAGTAGGGAAGTGGTGTTAGGTAAATTGAAGGGATTGAAGGCAGATAAATCCCCAGGGCCAGATGGTCTGCATCCTAGAGTGCTTAAGGAAGTAGCCCAAGAAATAGTGGATGCATTAGTGATAATTTTTCAAAACTCATTAGATTCTGGACTAGTTCCTGAGGATTGGAGGGTGGCTAATGTAACTCCACTTTTTAAAAAAGGAGGGAGAGAGAAACTGAGGAATTGTAGACCGGTTAGCCTAATGTCGGTGGTGGGGATACTGCTGGAGTCAGTTATCAAGGATGTGATAACAGCACATTTGGAAAGCGGTGAAATGATCGGACAAAGTCAGCATGGATTTGTGAAAGGAAAATCATGTCTGACGAATCTCATAGAATTTTTTGAGGATGTAACTAGTAGAGTGGATAGGGGAGAACAGTGGATGTGGTATATTTGGATTTTCAAAAGGCTTTTGACAAGGTCCCACACAGGAGATTAGTGTGCAAACTTAAAGCACACGGTATTGGGGGTAAGGTATTGGTGTGGGTGGAGAATTGGTTAGCAGGCAGGAAGCAAAGAGTGGGAATAAACGGGACCTTTTCAGAATGGCAGGCGGTGACTAGTGGGGTACCGCAAGGCTCAGTGCTGGGACCCCAGTTGTTTACAATATATATTAATGACTTGGATGAGGGAATTAAATGCAGCATCTCCAAGTTTGCGGATGACACGAAGCTGGGTGGCAGTGTTAGCTGTGAGGAGGATGCTAAGAGGATGCAGGGTGACTTGGATAGGTTGGGTGAGTGGGCAAATTCATGGCAGATGCAATTTAATGTGGATAAATGTGAAGTTATCCACTTTGGTGGCAAAAACAGGAAAACAGATTATTATCTGAATGGTGGCTGATTAGGAAAAGGGGAGGTGCAACGAGACCTGGGTGTCATTATACACCAGTCATTGAAAGT
This sequence comes from Mobula hypostoma, assembly GCF_963921235.1. Taxonomy (NCBI): domain Eukaryota; kingdom Metazoa; phylum Chordata; class Chondrichthyes; order Myliobatiformes; family Myliobatidae; genus Mobula; species Mobula hypostoma. The sequence goes on along the minus strand of NC_086099.1, from coordinate 119,594,722 downwards.
GGGCATGCAGGTACAGCAGGCGGTGAAGAAGGCGAATGGTATGCTGGCATTTATAGCGAGAGGATTGGAGTACAGGAGCAGGGAGGTACTACTGCAGTTGTACAAGGCCTTGGTGAGACCACACCTGGAGTATTGTGTGCAGTTTTGGTCCCATAATCTGAGGAAAGACATCCTTGCTATAGAGGGAGTACAAAGAAGGTTCACCAGATTGATTCCTGGGATGGCAGGACTTTCATATGAAGAAAGACTGGATGAACTGGGCTTGTACTCGTTGGAATTTAGAAGATTGAGGGGGGATCTGATTGAAACGTATAAAATCCTAAAGGGATTGGACAGGCTAGATGCAGGAAGATTGTTCCTGATGTTGGGGAAGTCCAGAACAAGGGGCCACAGTTTGAGGATAGAGGGGAAGCCTTTTAGGACCGAGATTAGGAAAAACTTCTTCACACAGAGAGTGGTGAATCTGTGGAATTCTCTGCCACAGGAAACAGTTGAGGCCAGTTCATTGGCTATATTTAAGAGGGAGTTAGATATGGCCTTTGTGGCTACGGGGGTCAGGGGGTATGGAGGGAAGGCTGGGGCGGGGTTCTGAGTTGGATGATCAGCCATGATCATAATAAATAGCGGTGCAGGCTCGAAGGGCCGAATGGCCTACTCCTGCACCTATTTTCTATGTTTCTATATCAGGAAAGTTGAGGAGAAATGTAAAAAAGTAATAAATGTGATGAGATGTTTGACTGGTAGGGAATGGGGAGCAAGTTGTTCAGCTTTGAAGAGAGTGTATGTGGCTTTAGTAAGATCTGTATTGGATTATGGAAATATAGTATATGGATCAGCAGCTAGGTCTCTTATAAGGAAACTGGATGTGATTCAGGCTCAGGCCTTGAGAGTGTGCAGTGGGGCTTTTAAAACGTCACCAGTGTCAGCCCTATAGGAATAATGCCTTTGGAACTAAGAAGGATGCAACTGATGGCAAACTACTGGGCTATCTTGCAGGGGCACAATGATTCTCACCCTACTAAAGGAGTGTTGCAGGAGTGCTGGGAAAATGGGAGGTTTCAGAGGGATACCTTTAGTCGGGTAGGGAATGATATCGCGAAAGGATGTGGAGTATTTGATCTGAGGATAAGTCCTTCAGTTGTTTATCCGGTTGTAGCTCCATGGAAGCTTGTATGGCCTGACATAGACTGGCATTTGTTAGGGGTAAAAAAGAAAGAAAGATATAAAACAGATTTGGTAAATGCATTTAACTGTCATGTAATGGAAAAGTATAGTGATTATACTCACATTTATACGGATGGTGCGAAGGAACCTGAAACAGGAGTGACAGGGTTTGGGGTGGTAATACCAGCAAAAGAAATTGGAATCAGCAGAAGAACATCTAATAAGTTAGGGGTGTTTACAGTGGAGATGCTGGCAGTGTTGGTTGCGTTGCAATGGGTGCAGAAAGCCAGACAAGCCAAAGCATTGATATGTTCAGATTCAGCCTCAGTTCTAGCAAGTTTAAGGTCTTTTCATACAAACAGTCGGCAAGATGTACTTTATGAAGTCCTTCAGTTAGTTACAAGAATTGCAAATCAGGGAGGTCAGGTAAAATTTCTATGGGTTCCAGCACATGTAGGGGTGAAGGGGAATGAGAGGGTGGATGAGTTGGCAAAGAGGGTGTTAAAGAAAGAAAATGTGGAAATGCACATTAGTATCAGTAAAGCAGAGGTTAAGTGTGTAATCTGGGAAAAAGTCAACTGAATGTGGCAAGAAAGATGGGACAGGGAGGGGAAAGGGAGGCATTTATATCAAATACAAAAGAGTGTTGCAGTTACTAGGGTAGGTAATGGAAACAGAAGAGAGGAAATTGTGTGGACTAGGTTAAGGCTGGGGCATTGTGCATTAAACAAAACATTGAAAATGATAGGGAAACACCACACAGGATTGTGTGAGGAATGTCAGGAAGAGGAGTCAGTAGAACATGTAGTTTTGTGTTGCAGGAAGTATGGGATACAGAGAGAGATGATGAGAAATAAATTAAGGGAGTTGGGGATGCAGGAATTCACATTAAAAGGGTTGCTGGGTGTGGGTGAGAGAGCACAAGTCTGGGTGACAAAGATTGTGTGTGTGTGTGTGTGTGTGTGGTCGGTCTAGTGCACATTCTGGAGCAGAGGGTGGCGGTAATGCACCATTAAGCTGGATGCCAACCGCCGTAAAACGATACAGACAGACAGGCTTTGGAGTTAGTTTTTCCTTGGTGTTTAGTCTGAGGGTGGCTATCTCTCTCTCCCTCCTCTCCCTCGGTAAATAAATGTACCTCAATTTATTTCTGTGACTCAAGCCATCTGGTTATTTTTCGTAAACAATTGACCCACAGTTTTTTGTGACAGCACCATAAGACACAGGAATAGAATTAGGCCATTCGGCCCATCGAATCTGCTCTGCCATTTCATGATAGATAATCCACTTCCCTCTGAACCCCAATCTCCTGTCTTCTCCCCGTAATCTTTAATGCCATGCCTAACTGAGAATCTATCAGCTTCCACCTTAAATCCACCCCGTGACCTGGCCTCCACAGCCGCCTGTGGCAATGAATTCCACAGATCCACCACATTCTAGCTAAAGAAATTCCTCCTCATCTCCATTCTAAATGGATGTCACTCTATTCCGAGGCTGTGCCCTCTGCTCCTAGACTCCCCCACCACAGGAAACATTCTCTCCTCATCCACTCTATCTGGACCTTTCCCCATTTGATGAGATTTCCCCCCTCATTCTTCTAAATTCCAGCGAGTAAAGACCTAGAGCCATCAATCACTCCTCATAAGATAAGCCTTTCATTCCCAGAATCATTCTTGTGAAACCCCTCTGAGCTCACTCCAATGTTAGCACATCTTAAGGGATGTGCTGACAGGTTTTAGAAATCAAGAGAGTTCAAGAATATTGAAGGAATTTCAGGTTCTGATGTTGCCTGTCAAGCTGAAATACAAATTTTTGGAGATTGTGCCTTTAAGTATAGGTATGTTGTTGAAATGCACACTTAAAAATGGGCCTACTGATTCATCTCGTGTTTCAAAAGCAACCTGATTTATATCCAGGTAGAGGCTTTTCCATAACTTACAGATGGAACTAAGTAGATTCATGAACAGCAATTTTTTTTTGAACATCTGGTAATTGCCCCCCTCCCCTTCACCATTCCCCATTCCCGTTTCCCCTCTCACCTTATCTCTTACCTGCCCATCATCACCTCCTTCACTTCCTTCCATGGTCTTCCACCCTCTCCTATCACATTCCCCCTTCTCCAGCCCTTTATCTCTTCCACTAGTCAACTTCCCAGCTCTTTACTTCACCCCTTCCCCTTTCCCAGTTTCACCTCTCACCTACCACTTTGTACTTCTTCCTCCCCTCCCATCACACCTTCTTACTCTGACTTCTTGTCTTGTTCTCCAGTCCTGATGAAGGGTCTCAGCCTGAAACATCGACTTTACTCTTTTCCATAAATGCTGTCTGGCCTGCTGAGTTCCTCCAGCATTTTGTGTGTGTTACTTGGATTTCCAACATCTGTAGATTTAATTGTGTTTGTAAATAGATTCATTGATGTCACTCTCTGCAAAGATAGATTTAAAGGCTGTCCAATGTTAGCCAGATTAACCCATTTGTTTTTTTTAAAGAAAAAGATTAGTTGACAGAGAGAAGTTGAATTAAAGATGTGCTAGGCTTTTAAAGATGGCAGTTTGTGATGTTGCTTTGAGGTACTTGTCCGTGTTGTTAAAGTAACTGGTTCATCTGTATAACATGAGGACATGGGCAGATATCAGCCTTACCTTGCTAGGTATGTACATTAATTGTATCAGAAATTCTAACGTTGATTTCCACTTTTTATAAATTGATTCTTATCCCACTGTTGATTCATGCACTACAAACTGTAATATGTCAGTATCCATGATTTTTATAAATTTATACTCTTCATTTTTTTCTTCCTTAAGCTTTGAGGGGTTATGGAGACTTTGAAGTATCTGACTGAAGATTGACTTTGTCATTTCCTTCAGGTTCAGCCATTGTAACTTCACATTGCATCAATAATTTCTGTTCTATTGTCTTGAAAACTACTTGGCATTAACAAAAGTAGCTGAATTTTAGAAATTGTGAAAATTTAGTAAAGTATAAACCATCTGCTGGCAAGGGCCTGCTCTTTATTATAACTTAATATTATTATGACGATAAATTTATGGTGCAAAAGGGGAATAGTGAGGTAGTGTTGATGGACCCTTCAGAAATCTGATGGCAGAAGGGAAGAATATGTTCGTAAAACATTGACTGTGGGTCTTCAGGCTCTAGTACCTCCTAATGAGAAGAGGACATGTCTTGGATGGTGAGGGTCCTTAATGGATGGTGAATGCCACTTTTTTGAAGTATACCTTTTGAAGATGTCTTCAATAGTGAGGAGGCTTGTGCCCACAATGGAGCTGGCTGAGTTGACAATCTTCTGTCCATTGGCATCTTCATACCAAAACGATGATTCAACTAGTCAGAATGTAGTCCACGGTACATCACCCATGGTCTCCCCTACTCCCACACATCTACCTTCCCCTCACCTGGCTTCGCCAATCACCTTCCAGCTTGTACTCCTTCCCCCCCACCATCCCCACCCCCACCCCCACCTTCTTATTCTGGCTTTTCCCAATTTATTTCAGTCCTGCTGAAGGATCTCAACCTGAAACATCGACTCTTCACTCATTTCTAAAAGATGCTGCCTGACCTGCTGAGTTCCTCCAGCATTTTGTATGTGTTGCTTCAGAAATTCACTAGTCTTTGGTGACATACCAAATATCCTTAAACTCCTAATGAAGTATTGTCTTCAAAGTCAAAGTACATTTATTATCAAAGTGTGTGTGCAGTATACAACCCTAAGATTCGTCTTCCCACACATAGCCACGAAACAACCAACCCGTTTCAATGAAAGCATCAACATCCAATGCACAAAAAGAACACATCTTGCAAACAGCAAGAAATGAGTGAAAAACACAGAATATCAAACATCAAACCACAAAGTCATTGAAACAGTCTAGGAATGTTCAGTTCAGTGCAGTTCAGCATTGCGTCATTCGTTGACTGCAGGCCACAGAGGCAGTCCACCCGGAGCAAAATCACACAAAATATCAATAAGAAAGGAGTAACCAGAAAGCAGAAACATATCATAACATGAACTGCGGAGTCCAATCCACAAACCGCGTTGATTAAACCTTGTCCAAAGCCGGCACCGTGGCACCTTCCGCAGGCAGCAGGGACGGAAAGAGAGACCGGTCACACGCAGGCATCAGTATGGAAGGCCATGGATTGATCCTCTGAGATTTCAAGCATAGGAATTTGAAGCTGTCCACCCTTTACACTGTTGATGCTGTTGTTTCTCAGCGAATATTCAACCAGTACATAGCAGGGAGGTCACAGATTTGGTCACTGCTCTGCAACTAGTTAGCTGATGAGGTGATACTATACCTTTGAATTGGGGAAAGAAAAATCAATCAAGTTGTCTACACATAGTTACTGATTACTGTCTCTAGCTGGAAATAACATGAGACAGATGAATCCATGGTCAGTTTACTGACTAGTTAAGTCAAAATGCACCTTAAGTCTCCAAAGAAAACTATGATGACCATCTTCCTAGTATGAACCATTTGATATCATCATATATACCAGTTACAGTACTTGGTTGTGTATTATATTCATCCTTAATTTGGACAAATAACCAAGGCATGAAGATGTTTACCCTGAACATTCAATCAAGCTGCATAAAATGCACTACAGAAATAACTGTAACTTGACCTTTTTCAAGTGAAGTACCTCAGACGGCTGCTGAAGTAAATCAGACAGATAGTGTTTATGTTACATCAGACATGGAAACGTCTTTGAAAAACAAATTAAAAGGGTCTTTTACAGTCTTGTATTTGTTTGCATTTAATTGATGTTTTTACTTTTTAAAAAATAAAGTTCCTTGCGTGTGGTCCAACAGGCAATGTTCACCCTGTGCACCCACGGGAGAAAAGGCGGGCAGTAGTGAGATGTGATTCATTGGTTAGGGGAGCGAACAGGAGGTTCTGTGGACAAGAACGAGATTCCCAGATGGTATGTTGCCTCCCAGGTGCCAGAGTCACGGATACCTCAGACTGAGTCCATAACATTCTTAAGGGAGAGTGTTAGCAGCCAGAGGTCAGGGTCCAAAGCAGTAGCAATAACATGGGCTTGAAGGGTGATAAGTTCCTGCAAAGTCAGTTCAGAGGGTTAGGAAATGAGTTAATGGACAGAACCTTCAGGGTGGTGATCTTAGGTTTGCTACCCATGCTGTGGGCCAGTGAGACTAGAAGTAGGAAGATAATGCAGCTTAACATGTGGCTAAGGTGGTGCAGGAAGGAGTTCTTCAGATTTTTGCATTATCGGGCTCTTTCAGGGGAGGCAAGACCTGAAACAGGACTGTTTGCACCTGCACTGGAGTGAGACCAATATCCTTACAGGAAGGTTTGTTAGTGCTGCTCCAGGGGGTGAGGTTTAAACTAGAATTACAGAGGGTTGGGAACTGGAGAGCCAGAGCAGCCAATGGAATGGTTGTGAGGAAAGTAAATTTTCACCCGACATACAAAGACAGTAAACAAAAGGTTGAGCATGTTCTGAGTTGCATCTTGTAGGTAAGGTAGACCGTGGATCAGCACATGTAATTATAACATTATAGCTATTAGTGAAACTTGGTTGCAGTAGGGGCAGCACTCTCCGCTCAGTGTTATGTGGTTCAGTTGCTTTAGACACATGGAGAGAGCAGGATTAAAAGTAGCATTACTGGTCAGAGGAAGTGTCACGGTAGTACTCAGATGGGACAGACTGAAGGGCTTGTCTACTGAGGCTACACGTGTGGAGCTGAGAAATAAGAACGGTACGGCCATGTTGATGGGATTATGTTATAGACCACCCAACAGTGGGATTTAGAGGAGCATTTTGTAGAGGGATAGCGGGCATTTGCAAGAAAAAATAAGGTTGTGATTGTAGGTAATTTTAAAAATCCAGATATTGACTAGGACTCCAATACGGTAAAAGGATTGGATTTGACAGAACTTATCAAATGTGGATAAAGTCACATAGACTTTTGCATGGGAGACTGTTCATGATTAAGTCACTTGGCATTCAGGATGAAGTAGTAAATTGTGTTCACATTGGCTTTGTGGAGAAGCCAAGCAGTGGTAGGAGATGGTTGCCTCTGACTGGAAGCCTGTGACTAGTGGAGTGCCACAGGAATCGGTGCTGGGTCTGTTGGCATTTGTCATCTACGTCAATGATCTGAGTGATAATATGCTAAATCAGATCAGCAAATTTGAAGAAGACACCTAGAGGCCGATGAGGAAGGTTGTCAAAGCTTGCAGGGGAATATGGACTAGCGGAAAAATGGCAGATGGAATTTATTGCTGACAAGTTTGAAGTGTTCCACTTTAGGAGGGTAATCCAGGATAGGACGTGCACAGTGAATGGAAGGGCATTGAGGAGTGTCATAGAACAGAGGGATCTGGTATGCAGATACACACGTTCTTGAATATTAGAAAGAGAACTTTTGGCACTTTGTTTTTCACATGCCAGAGTATTGAGATGTTATTGTTGAAGTTGTATAGGAGATTGGTGAGGTGAAATTTTTTTTAGATTTTTTAGATTTTAGGTTATGAGAACATTCGGTCCTCTTTTATTGTCATTTAGAAATGCATACATGCATTAAGAAATGATACAATGTTTGTCCGGAGTGATATCACAGAAAACAGGACAAACCAAAGATTAAAACTGACAGAACCACATAATTATAACATATAGTTACAGCAGTGCAAAGCAATACCATAATTTGATGAAGAACAAACCATGGGCACAGTAAAAAAAAGTCTCAAAAGTCCCCAAGTCGATCAACTCCTGAGTCCCCGATAGCAGGCGGCAAAAGGGAGAAACTCCCTGCCATAAACCCCCAGGCACCGTCAACTTGCCGATGCCTTGGAAGCAGCTGACCACAGCTGACACTGAGTCCATCCGTCCGAAAACTTCAAGCCTCCGACCAGCCCCTCCGATATAGCCTCCCGGGCCCATCCTCTGCCGAGTGCCTTCGACCTAGCCCCGGCAGATGAAGCAAGCAAAGCTGAGGATTCGAGGCCTTCTGCTCCAGAGATTCCAGTTACCACACAGTGGCAGTGGCAGCGAAGCGGGTATTTCAGAAGTTTTCCAGATGTTCCTCCGTACTCTCACGTCTGTCTCCATCAAATCAGAATTGTGCACGGTCCCCTACTTGACAGATTACAGATATCATTCACCGGAGAGGCTGCATGCTCATTGTGTACAGTTCTGGTCACCTATCTACAGGAATGGTATCAAAAAGATTGAAAGAATGCAGAGAAAATGTACAAGGATGTTGCCAGGAATTGAGGACCTGACTTATAGGGAAAGTTTAGGACGTTTTTTTCCCTCTGAAGCCATGAAGAATGAAGGAGGATTTGATAGAGGTATCCAAAATTATGAAGGGTATAATTTTTTTTCCACTGAGGTTGGTTGAAGCCAGAACTAAAGGTCATAGGTTAAGGGTGAAAAGTGAAATATTTAATGGAACCTGAGAGAAACTACTTCACTCAGAGGGTGATGTGAGTGCAGAATGAGCTGCCAGTGGAATGGTAGGTATGGGTTCAATTACAAACTTTAAGAGAATTCTGCTTAAGTACGTCAATGGGAGGGCTATGGGCCAGGTGCGGGTCAATGGGACATGGACTAGTCGGGCTGAAGGGCCTGTTTCTGTGCTTTATGACTCCGTTCAGGGAGATTTCTTTACTGAATATATAGAGGTGCCAACTAGAGAGAGAGTGATACTGGATCTCCTATCAATGAATAAGACAGAATAGACGATAGAAGTGTTTGTTGCGAACTCTTTGGATCTAGAGATCATAATTTCTTTAGTTTCAAGAAAATTACGGAGGAGGGTAGGACTGGCCCTTGTGTTGAGATTCTAAATTGGTGAAAGGCCGATTTTGATGGCATTCGAAAGGATCTGGCAAGTGTGGGTGTTTTCCAGCAAAGGGATACTTGCTGAGTGGGAGATCTTCAAAAGTGAAATATTGAGAGTGCAGGGTCTGTTAGAATAAAATGCAAGGCTAGCAGGTGTGGGGAACTTTGTTTTTTGAGGAATATTGAGGCCCTGCTTAAGAAGAAGAGGGAGATACATAGTAAGTATAGTCAGCAGGAAACAAATGGGATACTTGAGCTTAAGAAATGCAAGAGAAGGTGAAGGAAATCAGGAGGGCTGAAAGAAGGCATGAAGTTGCTCTGGCAGACAAGGTGAAGGAGAATCGTAATGGCTTCTACAGATATATCAAGAGCAAAATGATAGCAAGGTTCAAAATTAGTCTAGTTGAAGATTGGCAAGTTACCTATGTATGGTGCAAGTGTGTATCAAGTTGGCAGTGGAAGTGTTGGATGTGGTTTCGACTGCAACATTTAAGAGAAATTTGGATAGGAGGGGCTTGGAGGGCTATGGTCCAGGTGTGGGTCGATGGGATAAGGCAGAGTAATAGGTTGGCATAGTGGGCACGTGGCCAAGTGAGGCTGTCTACAAGAAGGGTCAGAGCCGTATTTCCTGAGGAGACTGAGGTCCTTTAACATCTGCCGGACGATGCTGATGATGTTCTAAGAGTCTGTGGTGGCCAGTGCGATCATGTTTGCTGTTGTGTGCTGGGGCAGCAGGCTGAGGGTAGCAGACACCAGCAGAATCAACAAACTCATTCGGAAGGCCAGTGATGTTGTGGGGATGGAACTGGACTCTCTGACGGTGGTGTCTGAAAAGAGGATGCTGTCTAAATTGCATGCCATCTTGGACAATGTCTCCCATCCACTACATAATGTACTGGTTGGGCACAGGAGTACATTCAGCCAGAGACTCATTCCACCGAGATGCAGCACAGAGCATCATAGGAAGTCATTCCTGCCTGTGGCCATCAAACTTTACAACTCCTCCCTTGGAGGGTCAGACACCCTGAGCCAATAGGCTGGTCCTGGACTTATTTCATAATTTACTGGCATAATTTACATATTATTATTTCACTATTTATGGTTCTATTACTAATTATTATTTATGGTGCAACTGTAACGAAAACCAATTTCCCCCGGGATCAATAAAGTATGACTATGACTATGACTATGACTAAGTGGTTAAGGCATTGGACTAGTGACCTGAAGGTCGTGAGTTCGAGCCCCAGCTGAGGCAACGTGTTGTATCCTTGAGCAAGGTACTTAATCACACATTGCTCAGCGACGACACTGGTACCAAGCTGTATGGGTCCTAATGCCCTTCCCTTGGACAACATTGGTGTCGTGGAGAGGGGAGACTTGCAGCATGGGCAACTGCTGGTCTTCCATACAACCTTGCCCAAGCCTATGCCCTGGAGAGTGAAGACTTTCCAGGTGCAGATCTATGGTCTCGCAAGACTAACGGATGCCTTTTTAGGTTGGCATGGACTAGATGATCCAAAGTTTATGTGTTTATGTGTTAAGCATAGCTACCAAAATCTTGCCTTTCCTACAACTGCAAAACGGTCTTCCAGTTTCTCCTGTTTGTTACTTGGATATGCACTGTATAGCCTCATGTCCTTCATTTAACCACTCAACCGTGTATGATTCTACCCTTTTGATATGCCTGAGTCCAAATGTGCTCTCACCCAACACATGCCAACAGTGTCAATGTCAACAAAACAGCTGGTCATTGACTTCAGGAAGAGGCTGGTGCACATCACTATCAGTGATGTTGATGCTGAGAGGGTTGAAAACTTCAAGTTCCAAGGAGTGAACATCACCAATAGTCTGTACTGATGTCAGGGCTAAGAAAGCTCACCGCGCCTCTACTTTCTCAAAATTTTACATGTCTCCTTTGTCCCTTAATAATTTTTATTGATGTGTCATAGAAAGCATTCTATTGGGATGCATAAAGGTATCAATAAGATTGAAAGAGTAGAGAGAAAATTTACAAGGATGTTCGCAGGACTTGAGGGTCTGAGTTACAGGGAAGGGTTGAATAGGTTGGAGTGAGGGGAGATTTGATAGACGGATACAAAATTATGAGGGGTATAGACAGGGGTAATGCAAGTAGGCTTTTCCAGTACGTTTGGGTGAAACTAGAACTAAAGGTCATAAGTCAAGGGTAAAAGGTGAAAGTTCGACATGTTCTACATGGGCCGAAGGGCCTATTTCTGTGCTCTAGTGCTCTGATTTTCTCTGTATGAGCAGCATGCAAGACTACATTTTTGTTGCACCTTGGTGCACGTAACAATAACCATACAAAATACAAAATCTAGTGATTGGTTTATATTTTTGCTTCTCCATAATCTAAAAATTAAACGTTAGCTTTATTTGTCACATGTACGTCAAAATATATTGAGAATTACAGTGTTGTTGGCATCATTTTCAAATCTATTTGCTGAAGTTGTAATGCCAGTTTTACCTAGGATAAGGAAATGAATCTGGGATCTTAATGTAGTTTTTAAATGTATCTGAGACAAAAAGCCACCTTACACTTCAAAGCTAGCACATCAATGAAAGTTGGCTCCTGGGCGGTCACATACATCAAAGATGCTATAAGAAGGTTTTGTTCCCACCACTGCCTGTTTCCTAATTAGTATGCCCTTGTAAGATGCGTATAGTTAAAGATTCATAATGCTTATTGTCATTTTTCATAAGTATAGTGTAAAACAAAATGATTATTACTCTGGACCTGATGTAGTCAAAAAGCACAGTAAGTGTAAAAACACAATAAATATAAAATACTTAAGATTATCATATATAATTAGATTGTATAATTGTTATTTCCTTTGCAACTTAACAGTTTATGCCTGCTTGTATTTTATGTAATTACCTGTATAAATGTAAAGTAAGATTTCCGGTAAGATGGCGACACACTTGGTCGCAACGGCTTCTACAGGGTCAACAAAAGGTGCTACTGTGGTATTTAAATGTAAGATTCTGCTCTACATTAACAATATAAAGTACTCAACTTTGAACTCTTTATTGTGTGACTGTTTCTTTCTATCTTATATGTGCTTTGTCCTGTGTGTGAATGTTGGTACTCTGTTTAGCACCTTGACCCCGAGGAACACTGTCTCTTTTGGCTGTATTCATGAGTATTCATGCATGGTTGAATGACAATTAAAGTTGAATTCAATTGTTCAGTGTGTTTCCCAATGGTCACAGGTTGTATTTGCAATTCTCTTGAAACTTCCACCACCTCCAACTGAATACCACCACCAAACACATCTTTCCCTCCCACCCCACTCTCTGCTTTCTGCAGGGATCGCTCCCTACACGACTCCCTTGTCCATTCGTCCCTCCTCACTGATCTCCCTCCTGGGCCTTATCCTTGCAAGCGGAACAAGTGCTACGCCTGCCCTACACCACCTCCCTCACTACCATTCAGGGCCCCAGACAGGCATTCCAGGTGAAGTGACACTTCACCTGTGAGTCTGTTGGGGTCATAAACTGCATCCGGTGCTCCTGGTGTGGCCTCTTGTATATCAGTGAGACCCAATGTAGATTAGGAGACCACTTCGCCGAGCATCTACACTCTGTTCACCAGAACAAGTAGGATATCCCTGTGGCCACCCATTTTAATTCCACTTCCCATTCCCATTACAATATGTCCATCTATGGCCTCCTCTACTGTCGGGATAAGGCCAAACTTAGGTTGGAGGAACAACACTTTGTATTCTGTTCGGTAGCCTCCAACCTGATGGCATGAACATTAATTTCTCAAACTTCCAGTAATGCCTCCACTACCCCCCCCTTCACCATTTCCCGTCTCTTGTCCCTCTCTCCTTGCCTGCCCATCGCCTCCCTCTGGTGCTCCTCCCCTCCGTTTTTCTTTATTCCATGGTTTTCTCTCTTTTTCACCAATCAACTTCCCAGCTCTTTGCTTCATCCCTCCCCCTCCAAGTTTCACCTTTCGCCTGGCATTTCTCTCTCCTCTCCCCTCACCTTTCAAATCTACTCCTCAGCTTTATTTCTCCAGTCTTACCGAAGGGTTTTGGCCCGAAACATTGACTGTACTTTTTTCCATAGATGCTGCCTGGCCTACTGAGTTCCTCCAGCATTTTGTGTGTGTTGCATGCATTTTCAATTGTTCATTGTGCCCCCTAGTGGTTACAGTCCTTTGTATCATTCTGGAAGCCTCTCGGGTATGCCATTATTTGATTAAAGGCTAGCTGATTGATTAACTCTCATCTGGAAAATTGAATGAAATGTCGTTTATTTATAGGGTCCAAGGAAGGCTGAATATGTAAGCTTGCCATCTTTTTCTGTAGTCTTTGTTTCTTCAGTTCCTTCCCCCACTAGACCCCACTACTCTCTTTACAATTTTCTTTGTTCTATTAACACTTAATAAAATGATCATGAAGCAACAAGTTTTATGCCTCTTTTGTGACTTCTGAAAGAACCTTGGATCAAAATATGAGATTCCAACAGTTTGATATAGTCAACAGGGATGGTTGTGAAAATTTAAGGAATCTTAAGATGAAGTGGAAGTTTTTAGCACACAATAAAGAAGAGGTGAAAACTTCCTCGAGATCCAGATCATCTGAGAAAAGCTTATTTCTGGTTCAATACACCATCTGGTGGGAGTGTAGGAGTGAGGAAACTACTACTGCTTGCTATTTTGGAAAAAAACTGTAAAAACAGGCAAGCACTGAAATTGATATCACACTGGGTCATACAAGCTGGTGGGATATAGAGAAAAACTTTGGTTGCAATCTTATAATAAAAACATAGAAATATAGAAAACCTACCCCACAATACGGGCCCTTCGGCCCACAAAGCTGTGCCGAACATGTCCCTACCCCAGAAATTACTACGGTTGCCCATAGCCCTCCACTTTTCTAAGGTCCAAGTACCTATCCAAAAGTCTCTTAAAAGACCCTATCATATCCGCCTCCACCAACATTGCCGGCAGTCCATTCCACACACTGACCACTCTCTGTGTAAAAAACCTACCCCTGACATCGCCTCTTACTCCCAAGCACCTTAAACCTGTGCCCTCTTGTGACAGCCATTTCAGCCCTGGGAAAAAGCCTCTGACTATCCACACGATCAATGCCTCTCATCATCTTATACATCTCTATCAGGTCACCTCTCATCCTCCGTCATTCCAAGGAGAAAAGGCCAAGTTCACTCAACCTATTTTCATAAGGCATACTCCCCAATACAGGCAACATCATTGTAAATCTCCTCTGCACTCTTTCTATGGTTTCCATATCCTTCCTGTAGTGAGGCGACCAGAACTGAGCACAGTACTCCAAGTGGGGTCTGACTGGGGTCCTATATAGCTGCAACATTACCTCTCTGCTCCTAATTTCAATTCCACAATTGATGAAGGCCAATAGACCATATGCCTTCTTAACCACAGAGTCAACCTGCGCAGCTGCTTTGAGTGTCCTATGGACTCGAACCCCAAGATCCCTCTGATCCTCCACACTGCCAAGAGTTTACCATTAATACTATATTCTACCATCATATTTGACCTATCAAAATGAACCACTTCACACTTATCTGGGTTGAACTCCATCTGCCACTTCTCAGCCCAGTTTTACATCCTATCAATGTCCCGCTGTAAATTCTGACAGCCCTCCACACTACCCACAATACACCCAAGCTTTGTGTCATCAGCAAACTTACTAACCCATCCCTCCACTTCCTCATCCAGGTCATTTATAAAAATCACAAAGAGTAAGGGTCCCAGAACAGATCCCTGAGGCACACCACTGGTCACCGACCTCCATGTAGAATATGACCCATCTACGACCACTCTTTGCCTTCTGTTGGCAAGCCAGTTCTGAATCCACAAAGTAATGTCCCCTTAGCTCCCATGCCTCCTTACTTTCTCAATAAGCCTTGCATGGGGGACCTTATCAAATGCCTTGCTGAAATCCATATACACTACATCTACTGCTCTTCCTTCATCAATGTGTTTAGTCACGTCCACAAAAAATTCAATCAGGCTCATAAGACACGACTTGCCATCAATGTGAAGTGTTATTGCAGAAACACAGCATCAATTATCAGGGACCCCTACCACCCAGGTCATGCTCTCTTCTCACTGTTGCCATCAGGAAATGGCACAGGAGCCTCAGGATTCACGCCACCAGGTTCAGAAACAGTTATTACCCCTCAACCATCAGGCTCTTGAACCAGAGGGGATAACTTTAGTTGCCCCATTACTGAACTGTTCCTACAACCTGTGGGCTCACTTTCAAGGTCACTCTATCTCGAGTTCTCCATATTTGTTGCCTATTTATTATTGTTTATTTTTTATTCCTTTGTATTTGTAGTTTGTTGTCTTTTACAACTGGTTGGGTTAGGGTTAAGTGTTAGATGATAATCAGTGACATTCTATGGGCAGAAGACAATAGCTCTAAGCATACTGTTAAATATACCTCTTTCCAATTACTGTCACTGCAATCTGCAGCATGTAACTTCCCTCCAAGCAGTGTACTTTTAAATCAACTTAGAATCTACATATCTCACAATTGTCTGAAGGACTCGGTGGACAGGGCAGTAACGGCACCTTTAAGCCGACGTAGGCTTATCACTATGGCTGAAAGCGAAGCAAGAGGGGGTGCTACAAGCCAGAAGGATGAGGCATCCTCCACCCAGCATCTTGTTAGCAAATATGAAGTCACTGGAGAACAAAATTGAGGACCTGAGGGCGAGATTGCTGTGTCGGAGAGAAATGAGATTGTGTTGTATTCTATGTCTGACCGAGATGTGGCTTTCTCCAGGGATGCCAGATACAGCAATCATACCCAAAGGCTTCTTGGTTACAGAATAGACCAAACTACAGGTTCAGAAAAGGCTAAAGGAGGCAGTGTGGTAACAACATCTCCTCCACAATCTCTATCAGCACAGGTGCACCACGAAGGTGTGTGCTTAGCCTCCTGCTCTACTCACTTTACACTCATACCTCTAAGGCTAAGCACAGCTCCAACACCAATATTTAACTTTGCCGATGACACCACTGCCGTTAGCTGAATCAAAGGTGTTAGCCAAACAGCATATAGGAGGGAGATTGAAAATCTGGCTGAGTGGTACCATAATAATCTCTTATTTGATGTCAACAAGACTAAGGAACTGATGATTGACTTCAGAGGGAAAAAACAGAGTTCCATATGCCAATCCTCAACGGGGAATCAGACATGGAGAGCATCAGCAACTTTAAATTCCTTGGCATTATCATTTCAGAGGATTTTTCTTGGGCCCAGCACGCAAGTGGAATTGCCTCCACTTTCTTAGGTGAAACTTTTACAATATTCTATAGATAGGCGATGGAGAGAGTATGCTGACTGATTGCATCAAGGCTTGGTATGGAAACACCAATGCCCTTGAATGGAAAAGCTTTCAAAGAGTAGAGGATTTAGCCCACCTCACCTTTGAGCACATCTACAAGGAATGGTGTCACAGGAAAACAACTTCCATCATCTAGGACCCCCACCATCCAAGTCACGCTCTCTTCTTGTAGTTGCTATCGGGAAGTGGGTACAGTAACCTCAGGACCCACACCAGCAGGTTCAGGAACAGTTAATATCCTTCAACCATCAGACTCTTGAACCAGAGGGGATAACTTCTCTCACCCCACAACAGTTCCCACACTTATGGACTCACTTCCAAAGACTCTTCATCTCATGTTCTTGATATTTATTTATTATTTTCTCTGCATTTGCACAATTTGTTGTCGTTGCATGTTGATTGTTTGTCTGTCTTGCTGTGTGTGGGTTTTCATTGATTCTGTTGTGTTTCGCTGTGTGTACTGTGAATACCCACAAAAAAATGAATCTCAGGGCTGTCTGTATGTGGTGACATAGACGTACTTTGATAATAAATGTACTGTCAATTTTGAGTGGTCTGTTTGTTAGTTAGCAATGGTCTTAGTGCAATAGAGAGAGATCAATCAAGTACAGGATAAAAAAAATAATAAAGCAAAGAGACTGGTTTACAGGTCCCCCTTAACAGTAACCACAGGATAAAGTGTAAAGGAAGAAATAATGGGAGCTTTCTGGAGAGATACAGTGACAGGAGTTTTAATTTATGTGGACCTGAAAATAAAATGGGAAAAAGGAGACTAGATGAGGAGC
The DNA here is from genome assembly GCF_963921235.1 of Mobula hypostoma. Classification (NCBI taxonomy): domain Eukaryota; kingdom Metazoa; phylum Chordata; class Chondrichthyes; order Myliobatiformes; family Myliobatidae; genus Mobula; species Mobula hypostoma. The sequence continues at coordinate 119,577,575 of NC_086099.1, read as the reverse complement.
TTAGACAACACTTTTGGGAAAATTTTTGAGAGCTGCGTACTCTAAAGCTGTCCAGAGAGCTGGCTTCTCTAGACCTGGTGTCATACTCTGAAACAGGAGCAACAAATTTATTTTTTTTCATTTATTGAGATATGGAGCTGGAACAGGCCTTTCTGGTCCTTCAAACTATACCGCACAGCAACCCCCGATCCAACCACGGGACGATTTGTATTCATACCTACCAACTGGTATCATTGAACTGTGGGAGGAAACCTGAGCACTTGGAGAAAACCCACCTGGTCACAAGAAAAGTGTATAAACTCCTTACAGACAGTGGCAGGAATTTAACCAGGGTTGCTGGTGGTTTAGAGCGTTGTACTCACCACTCTGCTGCTGTGCACCCCGTCCCCCATGACCTCACTGGGAAGGTAAATCTAAAATGTACCAATCAACGTGTGATAGAACATTGCATTCAACTTAGGGGAAGAGGAAAAGATATTGTAAAGTTATGAAGGCATGAAAACAGAACGAGGAAAGCTGAAATATCAAATTAAGTTAAGGGATCAATAATGAAAACACAAAGGCAGACAGTAAAGAACTTTAAAAATACACATCATAGATGTATTTCAACCAGAAAGGAAAAGGGATACAAGGCTGGAGAAGGGAGAGGATCATGGGACGGGAAGCCTGGGGAGAAAGAAAGGGGGAGGGGAGCATCAGTGGAAGATATAGTGAGAGGGACAGAGGGAGAAAAAAGAGAGAGAAAGAAAGGGGAAAAAATAATCAATCAATCAATCAATCAATCAATAAATAAATAAATAAATAAATAAATAAATATAAATGAAAAAGCCTTGTATCCCTTTTGCCGATCGACTTTCCAGCTCTTAGCTTCATCCTTCCCCCTCCTGTCTTCTCCTATCATTTTGGATCTCCCCCTCCTCCTCCCACTTTCAAATCTCTCACTATCTCTTCTTTCAGTTAGTCCTGACGAAGGGTCTCGGCCCAAAACGTCGACTGTACCTCTTCCTATAGATGCTGCCTGGCCTGCTGGGTTCACCAGCATTTTGTGTGTGATGCTTGAGGTACTTAATGAATGTTTTACTTCAGTATTCACAATGGAAAAGGAACTTGGTGATTGCAGTTATGACTTGCAGCAGACTGAGAAGCTTGAGCATGTAGGTATTAAGAAAGAGGATGTGCTGGAGCTTTTGGAAAGTATCAAGTTGGATAAGTCACCGGGACCGGATGAGATGTACCCCAGGCTACTGTGGGAGGTGAGGGAGGAGATTGCTGAGCCTCTGATGATGATCTTTGCATCATCAATGGGGACGGAAGAGATTCCGGAGAATTGGAGGGTTGCGGATGTTGTTCCTTTATTCAAGAAAGGGAGTAGAGATAGCCCAGGAAATTGTAGACCGGTGAGTCTTACTTCAGTGGTTGGTAAGTTAGTGGAGAAGATCCTGAGAGGCAGGATTTATGGACATTTAGAGAGGTATAATATGATAAGGAATAGTCAGCATGGTTTTGACAAGGAATAGTCAGCATGGTCGTGCCTTACGAGCCTGATTGAATTTTTTGTGGATGTGGCTAAACACATTGATGAAGGAAGAGCAGTAGATGTAATCTATATGGATTTCAGCAAGGCATTTGATAAGGTACCCCATGCAAGGTTTATTTGAGAAAGTAAGGAGGCATGGGATCCAAAGGGATATTGCTTTGTGAGTTCAGAACTGGCTTGTCCACAGAAGGCAAAGAGTGGCTATAAACTGGTCATATTCTGCATGGAGGTCAGTCACCAGTGGAGTGCCTCAGGGATCTGTTCTGGGACCCTTACTCTTTGTGATTTTTATAAATGACCTGGATGAGAAAGTGGAGGGACGGGTTAGTAAGTTTGCTGATGACACAAAGGTTGGAGGTGTTCTGGGTAGTGTGGAGGGCTGTCAGAAGTTACAGCGGGATATTGATAGGATGCAAAACTGGGCTGAGAAGTGGCAGATGGAGTTCAACCCAGATAAGTGTGAAGTGGTTCATCTTGGTAGGTCAAATATGATATGCAGAATATAGTATTAATGGTAAGACTCTTGGCATTGTGGAGGATCAGAGGGATCATGGGGTCCGGGTCCATAAGATGCTCAAAGCAGCTGCACAGGTTGACTCTGTGGTTAAGAAGGTGTATGGTGTATTGGCCTTCATCAACCGTGGAATTGAATTTAGGAGCCGAGAGGTAATGTTACAGCTATATAGGACCCTTGTTAGACCCCACTTGGGATACTGTGCTCAGTTCTGGTCGCCTCACTACAGGAAGGATTTGGAAGCCATAGAAAGGGTGCAGACGAAATTTACAAAGATGTTGCCTGGTTTGGGGAGCATGCCTTATGAGAATAGGTTGAGTAAACTCGGCCTTTTCTCCTTGGAGCGATGGAGGATGAGAGGTGACCTGATAGAGGTGTATAAGGTGATGAGAGGCATTGATCGTGTGGATAGTCAGAGGCTTTTTCCCAGGGCTGCAATGGTTGCCACAAGAGATCACAGGTTTAAGGTGCTGGGGAGTAGGTACAGAGGAGATGTCAGGGGTAAGTTTTTTACTCAGAGAGTGCCAGTGGTGGAGGGGGATACAATAGGGTCTTTTAAGAGACTTTTGGATAGGTACATGGAGCTTAGTAAAATAGAGGGCTATAGGTAAGCCTAGTTATTTTTAAGGTAGGGACATGTTCGGCACAACTTTGTGGGCCAAAAGGCCTGTATTGTGCTGTAGGTTTTCTATGTTTCTATGTTTCACCCAGAGGAAACCCACATAGTCACAGAGAGAATGTGCAATCTCCTCACTGAAAATTTACTTTGAACTTAATTTACTTGGGAGTGAAAATTTCCCAAGGTAAGCAGGACATCACCGAGGATCTTACAAAAGCCATTAAGTCAGCGCAGCCATCTACAACAGTCTAATAACTGATTATTTCTGTGTTTGTGTAACTGTGATAGAGCATGGGACCAATCAAACTTTAAAGGCGACATTGTGTACTGCACTTGCATTAGGAATCCCTAACACAGGTAAAACATTTCTATATCAATGGGAAACACATGATGGCAATCTTAGCCCAAGAGCATGGAGATCGAAAGCGTCGTGTTTGTTATACTCTGCCAAGCATCTGATTCTGTACACTGATAGCTCCTCAGTGACTGAGAGAGATATTCCAGTGGTTGGATGGGCTGTTGCTGCTGAAACTGAAATGCTGGCATCAGGAAGCATTGTTCCTGGTACCTCTGTGCAACAGGCAGAAATGAAAGCTGTGATTGAAGCCAGTAAGTTGGCAGAAGGAAGATCAGCTAATAACTACACCGATTCTTGATAATGCTTTTGGAGTTGATCATGAATTTGGAAACTTATGGAGACAAACAAGTTTTCTTACAACTGTAGGAACCCCGATCAGGATTGGCCAATTAGTACAAGAACTCATGGATATTATACAACTGCATTCAGAGGTGGCTGTATTAACATGTAAGCGCCACTCCAGAATGAGTACCATGGAAATGCATTCTCAGATGTAATTGTGGAAAGTGCAGCATGGGATGAAATAAAGGGAGTTAAAGAATTTAAAGAGGCCAAGGAATTACTGAGAACATATGCAGTGAACCCAAAGACTAAAATCATGGAAATAAAGTTGGACTTTGCATCACACATGAACGTACAAGAGATTCTAATACTCTAACCAGGAAAATTGGTTCTGGATGGAGAATGGTGGGAGGTTAAACAGTGATGGATCATGGGGGTATGACAGTAGTCATAGACTGGTAGCTCCAACTAAGTTGCTCCTTTATCTGGCACAGCAGACGCACTCCCTAGGACACATTGGAGTGCAAAAGATGATCAGCAGATTCTCACAGTGGTGGTGGAATCAAAAGTTCAGGGCACAAGCTTGATGAACGTTTGAAAGATACATGACATGCTAAAAAAAACAGATCCTGGAGCAGCAGAAAAGCTACCACAAAGTGCTCCTGCTCCACCTGGTCCATTTGTACATCAAATGGACAACATTTCTTTACCAAAGTGTCAACAATACTCAGATGTACTGGTAATAATGGACAAGTTTTCACAATGGGTGGAAGCTATTCCAGCAAGGAGAGCCACTGGCACACACATACCAAATACTCTAAGGACTGTATTCCTAAATGGGAATTTCCATGCCACATTGACTCTGACCAAGAAATATTTGGGAGTATTTGTCAGGAGTTATGTCAACTGATGAACATTGAATAGTCTTTTCAGTTGTGAGTGTCACATGAAGTTGCTGATGCTGTTGATGCCTTTAGCTATTGGGTGGGTCAATATATACTGCACACTTCACCAATGCTACACATTCCTGCAGATCCAGAACAAATGTGTGCCTTCTTTCTTAAACAATCTAGCAAAGGCAATATTAACATTGTGCCTATGATTCATTATTCTTAAGGGAGACTTAGATATACAATGATCACGCCCCTGACATCCTGTCTTGAACTCGATCGTTTATGGAAATATAATCAGCATGATTTAGGGAACCATTTCCTATCTGACCCTACTCGTGTCTTAGCCTTGGATATCCCTATATCTCATGCAGCATGGTAGTATACTAGTTAGCACAACACTTTACAGTACCAGCGGCCTGGGTTCAGTTCCCACCACTGCCTGTAAGGAGTTTGTATTTTCTCCCTGTGAACACGTGGGTTTATTGGTCATTGATAGGCAGCGTGGCTGAAAGGGCTAGAAAGGCCTATTCCGAGCTGTATCTCCTCTAGTCAATATATAAATGACAGAGCTGCATCTCTTCCAATCAATAAATAAATGACAATTCTATGAAATCTTTCATGTGTTCACTATCAAAGCTATCTTCTGCTTGAGTTCAGAAGGCACCATTCCAGTAGAGCGCAGTTTATGCAATTGTACTTTACATTGTCCTGAATGGGGTAATGACTAGTATCTTCATTGACAATGGCCATCAGAAAAATATTGCAATTCAACAAAGCTCCTGTTGAGTAATAAGAAGTGGTCTAATTTCATGGAACAATGCGTACTTTATGTGCAGAAATGGAGCCTACACCTCTTTTCCACGTAATTGGTTAGAATTTTATTATTTGGGATATTTCTTTCCTGCTATGAGACATACACAAACTTTGCCTTTAGAATCGGAATCAGAATCAGGTTTTGTATCATCAGCATGTGTCGTGAAATTTATTAACTTAGTGGCAGCAGTACAGTGCAATACATGATAATATAGAGAAAAAAAATAAGTAAATCAATTACAGTAAATATATGTGTGTGTGTACGTAGAGAGAGAGAGATTTATTTATAAAATAGTTAAATTGAAAATAGTGCGAAAGCAGAAATAAGTGAGGTCATGTTCATGGGTTCAGTGTCCATTTAGGAATCAGATGGCAGAGGGGAAGAAGCTGTTCCTGATTCACTGAGTGTGTGCCTTCAGGCTTCTGTACCTGTTTCCTGATGGTAACAACAAGAAGAGGGCATGTCCTGTGCGATGGGGGGTCCTTAATACTGAATGCTGCCTTTCTGAAGCACTGCTCCTTGAAGATGTCTTGAATACTACGGAGGCTTGTAGAAGCAGGCTAATTTTACAAATTTCTGCAGCTTCTTTCAATCCTGTGCAGTAGCCCCCTCATACCAAACAGTGACACAGCCTATCGGAATGCTCTCCAAGGTACATCTGTAGAAGTTTTTGAGTGTTTTAGGTGACAAACCAAATCTCCTCAAACTCCTAATGAAATATAGCCTCTGTCTAGCCTTCTTTATAGCTGCTTCGATATGTTGGGTCCAGGTTAGATCCTCAGAGATCTTGACACCCAGGAACTTGAAATTGCTCACTTCTGATCCCTCTATGAGGATTGGTTCGTGTTCCCTCATCCTATCCTTTCTGAAGTCCACAATCAGCTCTTTGGTCTTACTGATGTTGAGTGCAAGATTGTTGTTGCGACACCACTAAATTAGCTGGTATATCTCGCTCCTGTATGCCCTCTCGTCTCCATCTGAGATTCTGCTGACGGATTCTGTCATCAAGTTTATAGATGACATTTAAGCTACGTCTAGCCACACAGTCGTGGGTATAGAGAGAGTAGATCAATGGGCTAAGCACACATCCCTGAGCTATGCTAGTGTTAATCGTTAGCAAGGAGGAGATATTATTACCAATCTGCATAAATTGTGGCCTTCTGGTTATGAAGTCGAGGATCCAATTGCAGAGGGAGGTACGGAGGTCCAGGTTCCGTAGCTTATCGATTAGAAATGTAGGAATGATGGTGTTAAACGCTGAGATATAGTCAACGAACAGCATCCTGACATAGATGTTTGTATTGTCCATGTGATCTAAGGCTGGTAAAAAGTCATTGAGATTGTGTCTGCCGTTGACCTATTGTGGTGATAGGCAAATTGCAGTAAGTCTAGGTATTTGCTGAGGCAGGAGTTGACTCTAGCCATTACCAACCTCATAAAGCATTTCATCACCATCATTAAGGCAACTCACACTACTCATCTTAGGCACTGGTATAATTGTTGCTCTTTTGAAGTAGGTGGGAATTTCCAATGGGAAATGACAAAGATGGTGGTGGATTAATCGGTGGAAGCTATCAGCTTGGGTAAGAAGCTGCTTTTGAGTCAGGTAATCCTAGCATGAGTGCTGTACAGCCTTTTCCCTGATGGGACAAACAGTCCATTTGTAGGGTGGATGGAATCTTTCATAACATTGCTGGCATTTTTTGACACCTTTCTGTATATATGTCATTGATGGCAGGGTGGGCTGGTGCCAGAGATGCATTGGGCTGTTTTAAGTACCTGTTGTGGAGACCTCAGTATATTTTCTGTTCCACACAGTGAAGCAGGTGTTATGATGCTCTCAACAGCATATCTTTAGAAGGTTGTGAGTGTTGGTGAGCTTTCCTGACTGTGTATGATGTGTTCTGGGACCGTGAGAGGTTGTGTGTGTGACATGCACTCAAGAGTTTGAAACTGCGCGCAGTTTTCCGATGTAATGAGAGGCGTGGTTGGTGCAAGTTTCCCTGGAGTCTATAACCATCTCCTTTGTCTTCTTGACACTGAGGAAGAGTTTATTTACCAGGCACCAAGCCTTGAGCTCATTCAGTCCTCCCTCATCGTTGTTGGTGATGAGCCCCACCGCTATTGTATCATTGGTGAACTTGACAATGTGATTGCTCAGGTGTTAGGCAGAGCAGTCACTGTGAGCAGAAGGTACAACAATGGGCTCAGCACACAGCCCCGGGGAGCACAAAATAATCTGCAGATGCTGTTGTCAAAGGAACACTCACAATGTGCTGGAGGAACTCAGCAGGTCAGTCAGCATCAGTTGAAAAGATTAGTTGACGTTTCGGGCCGAAACCCTTCGTCAGGACTGTAGGAAGAACTTTGGGGAGGGCTTGAAAAATGCTGGTAGTTGAAAAAGACAGTGATTTGAAAGACGAAGGGGTGGGGGAGGGGAAGCAGGGAGGTGATTGGCAGGAGAACAATGTGAAGTAGTAGAAGGAGGCGGAACTATGAGGGAGGTGATGTGAAATAGGGATAGAGGAAGGGAGGGGGAGGGAATTACCGGAAGTTGGAGAATTCTATGTTCATGCCAAGGGGCTGGAGACTACCTAGACGGTATATGAGGTGTTGAGGAGAGGAGCACCTATGTTGAGGATGATAGGGAGGGAGGAGTGGTTGTGCATCCCAGCTGTCTGAGGTCTGTTGGTTAGGATGTTCAACATCCATTTGCTCAGTGGTTAGGAAATTGTTCACCAAGTCTGTGGGACAACAGTGTTGAGTGCCAAACTGAAATCCAAAAGCACCATTCTGACATAAGTGTCCTTGTTTTCTAAGTGTGTCATGGCCTGGTATTTTTGATATATACCATTACCAGCCATTCAAAGCCTTTCATGATGATTGGTCGTAGTCGTTTAGTTCTGAAGGTGTAGAGTTCTTTGATACATAGATGATGGTGGCTGACTTGAAGCCTGTGTGCAGAGCAGCCTGGATGAGTGAAGTGTTGAAGATGCCCATGAAGACATCAGTGAGCTGGTGTGCACACTACCAGAGCAGGCTGGAAATCTCAGTAGATCAGGCAGCAACCATACTGGGAGAACCATAGGCAGTGGTTCAGGTTGATGACCTTTCTGAAGTTTGGAATAATGGATGGACTCCTTTGTAGAATATAATTAATGTAATATATGTCAGATTTTCAGGACTTGCATACATATCTGAGTTTTCTGAGGACCTTGCTTGACCTGTACTATCTATCCATCTGTCTATCTGCCTGCCCGACCACCTACCTACCTATGTCTGCCCGTCTGTCTGAGATACTAGGCAGAATAATAGTTCGGCATGGGCTAGATGGGCCAAGTAGGTCTGTTTCTCTGTTATAATGTTTGACAACTCTTATGATTTTTTTTCAAAATACAATTTAAAGCATATAAAAGCTTTCATTGTACTTAATATAGATACTCCAAGACTTTAATCATTTGTTTGTTGATATTGTTCTATCTAGACTACCAATTGTGGTTCTGAAACACCCTGTTTTAACATTGTACAGAAAAGCTCTGGACAAACCTCAGGGACTTGCCAACAGGGTTGAAAAGGAGTGGCCACCTGCTCCACAAGTGGAACAATCCAAATTGTGATATTGTCCACCTGAGAGACACCATTCCTCAAGTAGTGAAGTCCTGCACTGGGAGATCAGATCCATCTCTACTGGCACCACAGTCATTCACATGGCTTTGTCTGCAGCTGTTGATTGAATTGCTAACCTTGACTTCAAACTCTGTTGGTTTCCTCAGCCACAGAAATGCTTATACTTGTTCAATATGTACACGCTGGGCTGTGTCACCACATATACAAAATAATTATAAATGGTGTTGTAAGAAAACCAGTTCAAAATAGTCGCTGTGAAATCTGTGGATGTCTAAGTCTGATTGCTCTTCCACCTCATACATAATATGTAATTAACAGCTGAAATGGTATTTGCAGGATGTCCGTCCATCCAGGTGTGTACATAGCAAGACAACACAACAAAGGGTAATCATTAAGACTGCAGCTATTTAAACTTTTATTTTGTTTAAGGTAGCTACTCCCCGTGTTTTATAAACTGAGACAAGTTTTGTTTTTGCGACCCAGGTGACACTGTGATTTGTAGCGTACTTGCTGTGAATCAATCTGCACAGTAGAGAGAGTTTAAAATGACAGATTCAAGCAAAAGTTATCAAAAACATGGAGCAGGTAGAGGAACTTGCTGAATGTAGTTTATTTAGGTATGAGTAAAAACCAGACAAACCAGACTAAATGTGGATTAATATCTACATCCTTGCAGTTAAAATAGTAGGTGAGGAAATTGTAGACTATTCATATTCTTACAAAATTCTCTCAATACTGCAGTCAGTCCCTTAGAGATGGAAAATTACCAGTGTCATGGTATTATTTAAGAAGGGCATGAGCAATAATGGGTGGCGTGGTGGAGATACTTCTCTATAAAAAGAGGTGTAAGGCACTTTTTCCCTCTGCTGGCCTGCAGGTCCCCCTTGGGCAAGGTGTAGCACCTGCTTAGCCCCCCCACCGATCAGGGTCAGGTCATATGAGCAGCCGATGCACATCACAAGTCCTGGTTATGCGACCACTGACACCAGGCAGCCAATCTCTAAAGAGTATTGATAATGGCTGGGGTCACCACTCTTGTAAAGACTCTGCCCAGAAAAAGGCAATGGCAAACCACTTCTGTAGGAAAATTTGCCAAGAGCAATCATGGTCATAGATAAGACCATGATCGCCCACATCATACAACATGGCACATAATGATGATGAAGAAGAGCAATAAGCCAGGAAATTATAAGTTTTTTGATCTGCTGCCTGTTCCAGGGAAATTAATAAAATCTATTATCAGAGGCAGCATTACGTAGTAATAGTGCAGATTTGAACTTCATCATTGACCACAGTACATGTGCTTGCAACATTGTGCGTCCAACAGAGTGATCAGCAGCACTGGGGCTCCACGGGGACTGTCTTGTCTCCCTTTCTCTTCACCATTTACACCTCGGACTTCAACTACTGCACAGAGTCTTGTCATCTTCAGAAGTTTTCTGATGACTCTGCCATAGTTGGATGCATCAGCAAGGGAGATGAGGCTGAGTACAGGGCTACGGTAGGAAACTTTGTCACATGGTGTGAGCAGAATTATCTGCAGCTTAATGTGAAAAAGACTAAGGAGCTGGTGGTGGACCTGAGCAGAGCTAAGGCACCGGTGACCCCTGTTTCCATCCAGGGGGTCAGTGTGGACATGGTGGAGGATTACAAATACCTGGGGATACGAATTGACAATAAACTGGACTGGTCAAAGACCACTGAGGCTGTCTACAAGAAGGGTCAGAGCCGTCTCTATTTCCTGAGGAGACTGAGGTCCTTTAACATCTGCTGGACGATGCTGAGGATGTTCTATGAGTCTGTGGTGGCCTGTGCTATCATGTTTGCTGTTGTGTGCTGGGGCAGCAGGCTGAGGGTAGCAGACACCAACAGAATCAACAAACTCATTCGTAAGGCCAGTGGTGTTGTGGGGATGGAACTGGACTCTCTCACGGTGGTGTCTGAAAAGAGGATGCTGTCCAAGTTTGCATGCCATCTTGGTCAATGTCTCCCATCCACTACATAATGTACTGGGTGGGCACAGGAGTACATTCAGCCAGAGACTCATTCCACCGAGATGCAACACAGAGCGTCATAGGAAGTCATTCCTGCCTGTGGCCATCAAACTTTACAACTCCTCCCTTGGAGGGTCAGACATCCTGAGCCAATAGGCTGGTCCTGGACTTATTTCATAATTTACTGGCATAATTTACATTTTACTATTTATTATTTATGGTGCAACTGTAACGAAAACCAATTTCTCCCGGGTTCAATAAAGTATGACTATGACTATGACTTATCATTAAGGAATCCCATCACCCAGGATATGCCCCCTTCTCATTGCTACTGTCAGGGAGGAGGTACAGGAGTCTGAAGGCACACCCTTAATGATTCAGGATAAGCTTCTTCCATTCAGATATAAACCTAATAATGATTCTGTTCAGAGAGACAGTATGTATTTGTAGAGTAGATCATTTCCAAACTTGCAGGTTGTATTTTTTGCAGGGAATAACCAACTATGGTGACTCCGGTGATGGAGTTGACTGTATAGGTAGGAACAGAAAATAGTAAGTTAAGCTGAATGAGTGGGCGAAACTAGCAGATGGAGTTCAGTATGATGGAAATGTTAAGTCATTCACTTTGGAACAAGCAAAATGAGACCAGCGTGCTTTCTAAATTATAAGAAGATAGAAACAGTGGAGGAGGATATAAGCTTGGAGATCCTGCTATAAAAAAAATATTAAGATCTGGGGGAGATGTAGTTCACAGGATGGTTCTTATGTTCAAATATTTGAAATTCACTGGCTAACAAGCGATGCTTCAGTTAACTAGAGTGCTTTGACGGAGCCTGTATACAGTAATGCTTGCAATTTGGGCACCATTTCTTGGAAATGATAATTTGGCTTTAAAGATGGTGCATTTCAAATGTATAAGAATGATATGTGGGTTAAACCTTCAGTATTCCAGTCATCTAGAACACCTCGTTATTAAAGGGAATACACTAAGTTTATGCAGCATGTTATTAAGTCAGAGCACTACAGCATAGAAACAGTGGTTCTCAATGACTGAAATATTTAAAAGAATAGATGTAGCACAACTATTTCCTCTGATAGGGTAGTTCCAAGGATGAAGGGGCAATAAAAAAATGAGAAAAAATAGCACTGGACTGTTCAGAAGTTACATGAGGAACCAGTGAAAATCAAGATCTGTCTATCTGTCTCTGAAAAACAAGCTAAAGTGGGAGTTAAAATTTCAGAGAAGTTGGTATTAGTAACTGGAGTTGATATATAGATCACCTCTTATCTAACTAAATGTCAGAACTGGCTCAACATTTTATTTGTTATTTATTTAGAGATACAACAGAGTAACAGACCCTTCCAGCCCCAGTGAGCTGCTGCTGCCCAGTTACGCCATCTTGACCTACTAACCCGTGTGACCTCGGGAACATGGAAGTAACACAGTCACAAGGAGATCATACAAACTCCAGACAGACAGTGGTGGTACTGTAGTAGCATTACACAAACCACAAGGCTACTATGCCATCCGTCATCTCCTTGATTCATACACAGTCAGCACTTGAAGCACTTTTGTATTCATATCATGAAATCGAAACAAGAGTCAGTCATTCAGCCCCTCATGCCTGCTTTCCCTGTCATGTCTCAGCACCACTTACCTACACTGTGTCTTGCTTCTCTTAAATTCCTAAAATCTAATTATCCAGCTTTCACAAACCTCTTCGATGGTCACCTCTGAAGATTCACCATGGATGAAAATACTTTGTCCCTTATCTGTCCTGAGCAGCCGGTTCCTCATATTGAGAGTCACTCCAGCTGGAGGAAACAGCAACAGAATGTTATATCTTTCAGTGATAACGTCTCTCGTTCGAAGCTGGAGAGTGCAGACCTACGCTGCTTAGTCCGGAGATAGCCCTGACATTCCATGTCTGTACCTTAAAAGAGGGTATTTACTCAGTGTAAGACAACTGCAGTCTCTGGTGTCCACAGACCCCCTCGGTCCATGGCATAAAAACGGTTGGGAAACCCTCTCTTAGAGTAAGTCCCTCAGTAGCTTTGTCTTAAATATGCTATCACAATTTATGTGTTTGTGTCAACCATAGTGACTAATAAGCCTCATTCTTTCCCTGTTGATATAAATGATGACTCATTGATTTAATGCCCTTTCTTGAAGTAAGAATTTATATATATCTGGGAGTCTATTCATGTTCAACATATTTTAACAGTGTAAAGAAACCATTTACAACTCAACTTCCTGTTAATGCTGGGGATCAGTTACGTACTCCCAGATGCTGGTGGCCATGCCCGACTACATGCTGATATTTCCCACATACATAAGTGTGACCCATGGTGATGACTTGTATGATTCACTGTGGAATTCTCCTTTGCTTGGTTATCACATGAGTACTTGCTCATCCACACTACCTCCCAATTCAGCAAAGATTGATTTAAATTTCATTCTTGTTTTCAAATGCTTCTGTGGTCTTCCCCTCATTTGCTATAGGCATCCGTTAGTCTCATGAGACCATGGATTTGCACCTTGGAAGGTTTCCAGGGTGCAGGCCTGTGCAAGGTTGTATGGAAGACCAGCAGTTGCTCATGCTGCAAGTCTCCCCTCTCCACACCACCGATGTTGTCCAAGGGAAGGGCACTAGGACCCATACAGCTTGGCACCAGTGTCGTCGCAGAGCAATGTGTGGTTAAGTGCCTTGCTCAAGGATACACACGCTGCCTCAGCCAGGGCTCGAACTAGCAACCTTCAAATCACTAGATGAATGCCTTAACCACTTGGCCACGCGCCAACACACTTGCAATCTCCTTAAATCCTACAGCATTTTGTGAACTCTACTCTCAGTCAACTATGTCTTTGATTTTCATTATTCCATCATTGAAAGCTGTACCTTCACATTCAAGGTTCTAAGCAATGAAATTCCTTCCTTCTTTAAAGACCCTCCTAAAACTTCCCACACAAACCATTTCAACAATAGTTCATAGTTCACAGTTCACAGTTCAAGGTTAATTGTCATTCAACCATACATGAATACAGCCAAACTAAACAATATTCCTACAGTCAAGGTGCAAAACACAGTACCAACAGTCATACACAGCACAAGGCACATATAGCACATATAAGATAGTAGTAAAATACAGTGCCTGTTAAAAGTATTTATTCACCCCCCCAGAAGTTTTCATGTTTTATTGTTTTACAACATTGAATCACAGTGGATTAGTTTGTTTTTGATGACACTGATCAACAGAAAAAGACTCTTTCGTGTCAAAGTGAAAACAGATCTCTACAAATTGATCTAAATCAATTACAAATATAAAACACCAAATAATTGATTGCATATGTATTCAACCCTCCCTCTCTTTGATGTGATACACCAAAGCGTCATTTCCTCCCTCACCACCATTCAGGGCCCCAGGCAGTCCATCCAGGTGAGGTGACACATCACATGTGAGTCGGCTGGGGTGATATACTGTGTCCGGTGCTCCCGGTGCGGCCTCCTATATATACTTTATACTTTATTGTCGCCAAACAATTGATACTAGAACGTACAATCATCACAGTGATATTTTGATTCTGTGCTTCCCACTCCCTGGATTACAAATATTAAAAATATTAAAAGTAGTAAAAATTAGTAAATATTAAAAATTTAAATTATTAAATAGAAAATTAAAAAATGGAAAGTAAGGTAGTGCAAAAAAAAAAACGAGAGGCAGGTCCGGATATTTGGAGGGTATGGCCCAGATCCGGGTCAGGATCCGTTCAGCAGTCTTATCACAGTTGGAAAGAAGCTGTTCCCAAATCTGGCCGTATGAGTCTTCAAGCTCCTGAGCCTTCTCCTGGAGGGAAGAGGGACGAAAAGTGTGTTGACTGGGTGGGTCGTGTCCTTGATTATCCTGGCAGCACTGCTCCAACAGCGTGCGGTGTAAAGTGAGTCCAAGGATGGAAGATTGGTTTGTGTGATGTGCTGTGCCGTGTTCACGATCTTCTGCAGCTTCTTTCGGTCTTGGACAGGACAACTTCCATACCAGGTTGTGATGCACCCTAGAAGAATGCTTTCTACGGTGCATCTATAAAAATTAGTGAGGGTTTTAGGGGACAGGCCAAATTTCTTTAGTTTTCTCAGGAAGTAAAGGCGCTGATGGGCCTTCTTGGCAGTGAACTCTGCTTGGTTGGACCAAGTCAGGTCATTTGTGATATTGACCCCGAGGAACTTAAAGCTTTTGACCTGTTCCACTTGCGCACCACCGATGTAAATTGGGTTGTGCGGTCCGCTACTCCTTCTGAAGTCAACAACCAATTCCTTCGTCTTGCTGACGTTGAGGGATAGGTTATTGTCTTCGCACCATGCCACCAGGTTCTTAATTTCCTCTCTGTACTCAAACTCATCATTACCCGAGATATGGCCTACAATTGTTGTGTCATCAGCAAACTTAATATATATTGAGTTTGATGGAAACTTGGCTACACAATCATGGGTGTACAATGAGTACAGCAGGGGGATGAGTACACAGCCTTGTGGGGCACCGGTGCTCAGAGTAATTGTAGAGGAGAGCTTGTCCCCTATTTTTACAGTCTGGGTCCTGTCTGTGAGGAAGTTGAAGATCCAGCTGCAGATCTGAGTGCTAAGGCCCAGATTCCAGAGCTTAGTTTATTTGAAGTGATGGTATTAAAGGCAGAGCTATTGTCAATGAAAAGGAGCCTTATGTATGTGTCTTTATTCTCCAGGTGTTCTAAGGAGGAATGTAGGGCCAGAGAGATGGCATCTGCCGTTGACCTGTGCTCCAGTAGGCAAATTGCAGTGTCGAGGTTGACTGGTAGGCTGTGGTTGATGTGTGCCATAACCAATCTCTCAAAGCACTTCATAGCAGTTGATGTCAGAGCCACAGGTCGATAGTCATGCCACCTTGCTATTCTTCGGCACTGGGATTATCGTTGCCTTCTTAAACACGAGGTGATCTTAGACTGAAGCAAGGAGCAGTTGAAGATGTCAGCAAACACTCCAGCTAGTTTGCTTGCACAGGCCCGGAGAACCCGTCCTGGGACACCATCTGGGCCCATTGCCTTCCTTGGATTTATCTTCAGGAAGGCCTTTCTAATGTCCTCCTCGGCAACGATGAATCTCGATGCCACCAAGTCCGGTTCCTCTTCTGACGAGATCTGACACAGGCTGGGAGACCGTTTCGCTGAACACCTATGCTCTGTCTGCCAGAGAAAGCAGAATCTCCCAGTGGCCACACATTTTAATTCCACGTCCCATTCCCATTCTGATATGTCTATCCACGGCTTCCTCTACTGTCAAGATGAAGCCACACTCAGGTTGGAGGAACAACACCTTATATTCAGTCCGGGTAGCCTCCAACCTGATGGCGTGAACATTGACCGCTCTAACTTATGTTAATGCCCCTCCTCCCCTTCGTACCCCATCCGTTATTTATTTATTTATTATTAATTTTTTCCCCCTTTTTTTCTCTGTCTTTTTTCTCCCTCTGTCCCTCTCACTATAACTCCTTTCCTGTTCTCAATCCTCTGGGCTCCCCTCCCCGTTTCTTTCTCCCTAGGCTTCCCGTCCCATGATCCTCTCCCTTCTCCAGCCTTGTATCCCTTTTGCCAATCAACTGTCCAGCTCTTAGCTCCATCCCTCCCCCTCCTGTCTTCTCCTATCATTTCGGATCTTCCCCTCCCCCTCCCACTTTCAAATCTCTTACTATTTCTTCTTTCAGTTAGTCCTGACGAAGAATCTCGGCCCAAAACGTCGACTGTACCTCTTCCTATAGATGCTGCCTGACCTGTTGTGTTTACCAGCATTTTTTGTGTGTGTTACTGGTGAGGCCGATTGGTTTTAGAAGTTACAAAATTAGTTAAGGTGTCCTAGCTACATATATATAAACCTTTGTGCAGTCAAAGTGTTTTAGTCGATTGTAGTAAAAATTCACCTCTATCTGGAAGGTCCAACTGCTGGTGAGTCAGTATCCTGGCAAAAACTACACTGTGACAACAAAAGAACATTCCAAGCAACTCTGCAGGAAAGGTTATTGAAAAGCACGAGTCAGGAGATGGATACAAGAAAATTTCCAAGTCACTGAATATCCCTTGGAGTACAGTTCAGTCAATCATCAATAAATGGAAAGAATATGGCACAGCTGTAAATCTGCCTAGAGCAGGCCATCCTCAAAAACTGAATGACCATGCAAGAAGGGGACTAGTGAAGGAGGCCACCAAGAGACCTATGATAACTCTGGAGGAGTTACAAGCTTCAGTGGCTGAGATGGGAGAGACTGCACATACAACAACTGTTGTCCGGGTGCTTCACCAGTCATAGCTTTATGGGAGAGTGGCAAAGAGAAAGTCATTGTTGAAAAATACTCACATGAAATCTCATCTAGAGTTTGCCAGAAGGCATGTGGGAGACTCTGAAGTCAGATGGAAGATGGTTCTATGGTCTGATGAAACCAAAATTGAGCATCTTGGCATCAGACTAAGCACTATGTTTGGTATAAGCCCAACACCACACATCATCAAAAACACACCATCCCTAGTGTGAAGCATGGTGGTGGCTGCATCATGCTGTGGGGATGCTTCACTGCAGCAGGATATGGAAGGTTTGTTGAAGGCAGAGGGTAAAATGAATGCAGCAAAATACAGGGAAATCCTGATGCAATCTGCAAGAGAACTGCAACTTCGGAGAAGATTTGTTTCCAGCAAGACAGACCCCAAGCATAAAGCCAAAGCTGCACAGGAATGGCTTAAAAACAACAGAGTTAATCTGGAGTGGCCAAGTCAGAGTCCAAACCTCAATCCAATTGAGAATTTGTGTTTGGACTTGAAAAGGGCTGTTCGCTCATGATCCCCATGCAATCTGAAACAGCTTGAGCAGTTTTGTGAAGAAGAATGGTGAAAAATTGCAGTGTCCTGATGTACAAAGCTGATAGAGACCTATCCACACAGACTCAAGGCTGTAATTGCTGCCAAAGGCGTATCTACTAAATACTGACTTGAAGGGAGTGAATACTTAAGCAATCAATTATTTTGTGTTTTATATTTTAATTAATTTAGATCACTTTGTATAGATCTGTTTTCACTGACACAAAAGAGCCTTTTTCTGTTGATCAGTGTCAGAAAAGCCAAATTAAATCCACTGTGATTCAATAAAACATGAAAACTTCCAAGGGGTGGGAAGGCTGAATCCTTTTTATAGGCACTGTACAGTCAAACAAAAAATGTAGTTCAATTCCCTGAGTTCATGGAGTGAGGTGGGTTGAATACTTTTCATAGACACTGTATAGAAAATATAGTCCAAGACCCTGAGTTCATGAATGTTGATGAAATCTGCAGTTGAACACAATATGGCTTGTCTTCTGTTGAGCGAACACTGGGGGCATCACCGACTTCAGATTGGACGCCGTGCCACACCGTCATTTTGGAGAGCATCAACTCTGACGCCCCTCTCCTGGGCAGCTGTAAACAGGCAACACCGTAGCTTGAGGCTTAGTCCTTGCTATGACTGAGGCCATGCAGCTCCCCTGTCGTCTGCCAATAAATCAGTGAATCGGACTTGCAGCATTCCACATTAACAATGTCCAGCAGGGTCTTGTGGTCAGAAGAAAAGCAGCTAAGACAACCATTCGTTGTTAGACTGCACATCTCCACATACCAGTGCCTCTCCGACGATGGCAGCAGCATAATCCGCACCAGGTCCAGCTCCTTCAGTTTCTCCACCTAACAAGCAGGTCATTGATGGGGCAGACCTGCAGTCCTCTAAGTTCTTAATATCCAGTAGGGTCTTGCAGTCGTAAAAAAATTTGTTTAAAAAGGACAAGAACAGTTTTGGTTGACCCTGTAGAAGCTGCTTTCATTGAATATGTCACCATCGTACCAGAAGATTTCCATAACATGGTGCCTTTAGCCCAGTGATAGCCCCTGCCTCCACCCCACCCCCCCCCCACCAGCTTCACTGGGCAATTATTAAATAAGAAATCTGCGCCAGGACACAAGGAGAAGATGACCACAATTTTGGATGACAATGCTGTGAAATCCCTTTTTACCGGCATCTCTGGAAATGTGGCTCGTTAGCCCCTCACTAACAGCCACCGGACTCAGCGATGAGAAAACCACCATTCTCGGGCTCCGTACATCTAGGGTTGGTATGACCATAAGACCATAAGAACATAAGACAAAGGAGCAGAAGTAGGCCATTCAGCCCATCATGTCTGCTCTGCCATTTTATCATGAGCTGATCCATTCTCCTATTTAGTCCCACTCCCCCGCCTTCTCACCATAACCCTTGATGCCCTGGCTACTCAGATACCTATCAATCTCTGCCTTAAATACACCCAATGACTTGGCCTCCACTGCTGCCCGTGGCAACAAATTCCATAGATTCACCACCCTCTGACTAAAAAAATTTCTCCGCATTTCTGTTCTGAAAGGGCGCCCTTCAATCCTTAAGTCATGCCCTCTCGTACTAGACTCCCCCATCATGGGAAACAACTTTGCCACATCCACTCTGTCCATGCCTTTTAACATTCGAAATGTTTCTATGAGGTCTCCCCTCATTCTTCTAAACTCCAAGGAATACAGTCCAAGAGCGGACAAACGTTCCTCATATGTTAACCCTCTCATTCCCGGAATCATTCTAGTGAATCTTCTCTGTACCCTCTCCAACATCAGCACATCCTTTCTTAAATAAGGAAACCAAAACTGCCCACAGTACTCCAAGTGAGGTCTCACCAGCGCCTTATAGAGCCTCAACATTACATCCCTGCTCCTATACTCTATTCCTCTGGAAATGAATGCCAACATTGCATTCGCCTTCTTCACTACTGACTCAACCTGGAGGTTAACTTTAAGGGTATCCTGTACGAGGACTCCCAAGTCCCGTTGCGTCTCAGAACTTTGAATTCTTTCCCCATTTAAATATTAGTCTGCCCGTTTATTTTTTCTGACAAAGTGCATAACCATACACTTTCCTACATTGTACTTCATTTGCCACTTCTCTGCCCATTCTTCCAATCTATCCAAGTCTCTCTGCAGGCTCTCCGTTTCCTCAGCACTACCGGCCCCTCTCCCTATCTTCGTATCGTCAGCAAACTTAGCCACAAAGCCATCTATTCCATAATCCAAATCGTTGATGTACAATGTAAAAAGAAGCGGCCCCAACACGGACCCCTGTGGAAAACCACTGGTAACCGGCAGCCAACCAGAATAGGATCCCTTTATTCCCACTCTCTGTTTCCTGCCAATCAGCCAACGCTCTATCCACGTATGTAACTTTCCTGTAATTCCATGGGCTCTTATCTTGTTAAGTAGCCTCATGTATGGCACCTTGTCAAAGGCCTTCTGAAAATCCAAATATACAACATCCACTGCATCTCCCTTGTCTAGCCTACTGGTAATTTCCTCAAAAAATTGTAATAGGTTTGTCAAGCAGGATTTTCCTTTAAGGAATCCATGCTGAGTTCTGCCTATCTTGTCATATGCCTCCAGGTACTCTGTAACCTCATCCTTGACAATCGACTCCAACAACTTCCCAACCACCGATGTCAAGCTAACAGGTCTATAATTTCCTTTTTGTTTCCTTGCCCCCTTCTTAAATAGCGGAGTGACATTTGCAATCTTCCAGTCTTCCGGAACCATGCCAGAATCTATCGACTTTTGAAAGATCATCGCTAATGTCTCCGCAATCTCCACAGCTACTTCCTTCAGAACACGAGGGTGCATTCCATCTGGTCCGGGAGATTTATCTACCTTTAGCCTATTCAGCTTCCTGAGTACTTTCTCTGTCGTAATTGTGACTGCGCACACTTCTCTTCCCCCCTGCTACCCTTGAGTGTCCGGTATACAGCTGATGGCTTTCTCAGTGAAGACTGATGCAAAATACTCGTTCAGTTCCTCTGCCATCTCCTCATCTCCCATTACAATTTCTCCAGTATCATTTTCTATCGGTTCTATATCTACTCTCACCTGTGAGGTTGGGATGTCCAACTCACCTAAACCTTGGTTTGTGTGAATACTGTGTACGTTACTGCTCCCATGCAATTGCCCATTGGCAAGAAGTAACAGACCGTACACTGCATACAATTATAATGAAAGTATGTTTATGAAGGTTAACTTAACCAAACAGTTATTAAAGAAAACGAACAAACATAAGGGCCCATCCTAATTAAACAGTCAAATGTACACAGGTCGGAGCTCAAATCTTCTAAAAAACTGTTGCGTCCAATGTACTCATGGTGCCAACTACTACTCACTGATCCCTGGTAGAATTCCCCCTCGGGCTCCATCGGATCAAGCATTCCCACCGGATTGAATCTTTCGGCTGGTTCTCTTGAGCTTCTTCTCTCTTTATCTCCTGACGAAGAAGACCTTGACCCACCTCAGTGTCCGTCATAAAACCTTACCCCAGCACTCTCTAGAAATCTTCTCCCAGTTGCCCCATCCTGATTGGATAACACAACATTCCTAAGCATCCTTTACCTCTAATGGTAACCTAAACACTAGCAGCAGAACAGACTGCTTGTACAGGAAGCCAAATGCTGCCAAAAGTAAAATCTTTACCAGGCTGTTACAGCTGCACAATGTTGTTGAACCCACAGAGGCTCAGGTCTTGAAATTAAGCAGTTGTTCAGAATAGACTCTAATGGAGTAGAAACATTGAGAGTCATAGTCATACCAGAGAGAAGTAGTCCCTTCAGCCCATCATGTCTTTACCGACCATCAGTTACCTCCCTACAATAATCCTTACATCATACTTGGGTATTTAAATACTTGGCTAGGTATTTAAATAAGATGAGCTCCCTCACAAGCAGTGCATTCCATATTCCAGTCACTGTTTGGGTGAGAAAAAAAAACCCTTAAAAGCACCTAGTCCTCCCCGAAGTCTATATCCTCAAGTTTCTGGTAAGTCTGTTACGGGGCGGAAAGATTTCCTGCTATCTACCTTATGGTAAAGATTTTACTGCCAATGTGGTAGGGTATTTCATGTAATGGTTCAAATGCCTCCACTCATTATCAGAGATTGTATATAGTATACAACCTGAAATACTTAGTCTTCGCAGATATCCACAAAAACAGAAAACCCCAAAAATGACAGAAAAACATTAGAACCCCAAAGCCCCCTCTACTGCCTCCCCTATGCAAGCAGCAGCAAAGCACCAACACATCAACTTCCCTCTCCCACCCATTTCAGCAAAAAAAGCATCAGCACCCACCACTCACCAAACAATAGCAAAGCCCCCAAAGAGAGACCATGATCTGCAGTCCAACAAAAACCATTGTTTACCTGCCAATTCAACATGCCATCGGTGCGTGTGCCGCGTTCTCTCTCTCTCTCTCTCTCTCTCTCTCTCTCTCTCTCCTTCTCCCTCCCACTCCTCCTCTCCCCCTCCACTCTCTCCCTCCCCCTCTCTCTCTCCCCCCCCCACACACACACACATGGGATAGAGAGGTATCACCCATTCCACAGTGAGAGGGAAGACCAACAAACAGTCGTTGTTACGGTGTTACAGTCTGCCGAGTTGCTTTTTTATTCCGAGATTCTCTGATTCGAGAATCGGCAGCAAACTCACCCCACCATCGTGAGAAAGAGAGAGCAAACGCTCAAGTACAGAGACCCCCATCCGCACATCTAATGCAGCGAAATCCCGATATGCCTTCTCCTGTGTCGCCTCAGTCGGATACACCAGCCTGGAATTGGTTGCCATAGGGCCCCGCAGGAGGACACTCCAGAGGCACCATCGTGCAAGCCGTGCCTGGAGAATGTTGGAAAACAGCTGGCCGGTGTGCTTTAGGGGCAGGAACTCATCTAGCATTTAAAAAAAGTTTTAAGTGCTGTTACAGAACAGGGACCATCTGAACTCCTCACCAATGCTTTCTAAATCTGTATTATAACCTCCTGCTCTTATATTGTGTGAGTCTGCTTATAAAGGCTAGTATCTTTGTGTGTAGAAGCTTTAGCGAGGCTGAAGAAGAGATTTACCAAGAAGCTGTCTGGACTAGAGAGCATGCTGTATGTGAATAGGTTGGGCATGCTAGGTCTTTTCTCTTTTTAGCAAAGAACTATGTGAAGAAGGATGACTTGAAAAAGTAGTTTAAATTGAGCTCTTTCAGTTTTGTTTTTTATATTCTGTGATTTTGCCTGTTCTTTCTTGTTGCTGTTTGGTGTGATTTGTTAGATTTTTTTCTGCGGGGGTGAGGGTTTGGGATTTGGGGTTTTATGATTTTGCCATTTGCTGGATTTGTTTTTCTGCATGGAGTGGGGGGGGTTGATGTTCTTGTTGCTGTTTGCACAATTTTTTGTGTGGGGGCTTGATGGTCGTTTTGCTGTTTACAAGATTTTTTTGTGTGGGTGGGAGGGGTTGATATGAACAGCCTCCATGGTTTTCTTTGTTTCCTGGCCATCTGGAGAGAACAAATCTCAGACTTATATACTTTTATAACAAATGAACCTTTGAACCTTTGAACAAGATGATCAGAAGCACAGATCAAGTAGATAGTCAGGGACTTTTTTTCCATGGTGGAAATGGCTGATATGAAGGGGCATCATTTTAAGGTGATTGCAGGAAAATATGGGGGAGGTCTGAGGTAATTATTTTTACATAGAGAACATTGGGTACATAGAACGCAGTATCAGGGATGGTGATAGAGGCAGATACATTAGGGACATTTAAGGATCTCTTACATGGCACATGGATGACATAAAAATGGAGGGATGGGTTAGCTTGATCTTAGAGTAGGTTAGCAAGTCAGCACAAAATCATGGGCTGAAGGGCCTTTTGTGTGCTCTTGTGTGCTACGCCTATTTCACCACCTTATCGACATATCTTGTCATCTTTAGGGATTGCTGGAGTTGTATCCTGAGGTTCTTCTGTTCTTCAATATTCTCTTGTGTAAAAGCTCACTGACCTGCTGCAACTGGTATGCACTGTACAGAAACTAATTGTAAAATGTGCATTTCTTACAATAGAACTTACTCAATTATCTATAAATTACGCTCTTCGTAAGCCTCTTCTCAAGCCTCCTCATTCACCTTATTCATCATGACAACATGACCATGTAATAACTGAGCTGTGATCTATCTACCATTGTACTGTCCCAGGTTGACCATTATTTTCACAGCTGACAGAGGAGAAGTGGGACTATGGGATTGGGCTTTGGTGTCCTCAGACTGGGAAAAGTGAGAATCAGCCAGAGACCCACCTCTGCTCACGCGAACAGCCTTAGCTAAACTAGAGTGAGCACCTGGGTTTCAGATGGGAATCAGATCCTCTCTAGTTGCAAAGCATCCACAGGTAAGTGACTTTGTGGTATCTCAAATGGAGAATGACCACTAAGAGAGCAAATGGGGCCAGTAAACCTGCATTTAAACATATGCCTAGCAGCCTTATGGTACAAAGGTGAAGTACTGCATTTCGGTGGTCAGATGCAAGAGAAAACTATGCAGTAAATGCAAGTCCCTTGGATGCATTAATGTACAGAGTGATCTTAGAGTACAAATGCAGATTCCTAAAAGTGGAAACACAAGTGGAATAGGTGGTAAAAAATGCATATGGCATGCTTGCCTTTGCTGCTTTGGCATGCAGTATGAAAGTTGGGAAGTCATGTTACAGTTGTATAAAACTTTAGTTAGGTCACAATTAAAATATTGTGTGCAGTTCTGCTTGCCTCTCGACAGGAAGGATGTGGAGATTTGGAGAGGGTGCAGAAGAGGCTCACCAGGATGTTGTCTGGATTAGAGTGTAACAAGATGTTGAACAAACTTAGTTTTCTCTGTAGCACTGGAGGCCAAGGAGCAACCTGATAGAAGCACAGAAGAGCAATAGACAGAATAAAGGGTTGGTGTCTTTTTTCTCAGCGTGGAAGTTTCAAATACTAGTGGACCTGGGCTTAAGATGAGAGAGGGAAAGTTTAAAGGAGATTAGAGAGGCAGACTTTTTCACAGGGAGTGGTAGGTTTAGGGATTGCACTGCCAGGAGAGATAGTAGAATGTTTAGGCGGCATTCACAGACAGATGGACAAGCAGGAAATCGAGGGATACGAGCCATGGGCAGGCAGATGGGATTAGATAGGATTGGCATCATAGTACAGACATGATGGGCTAAAGGGTCTGTTCCTGTGCTGTAGTGTTCTATGTTCCATGATACAAGCTGGCAAGACAAAAAGAGTAAGAAACTGAAAGCAAAAACATTAACCTAAGAAGCAAAATTACCAACAGTTGTTTTGCTTCATCAAAATCCTGTTATCTAATCACACACCTCTTTGGTTTTCTGTACCTTAATATGGGACTGTTAGCAAGCTGCCAATGTTTCTCAGTAGGGCCCAATTATTATCTGCTCATGGAAGTACAATAAGGAAAGTACCACTTAGTTGAGAAGTTACAATGAAGCTCCCCGATGTCCAGTTATTCAGATTAGCTTTCTTCAGCAGTCAACTGATCCCAGTAGATGGGCACTACACTTTAGTTCAGCATCCCTCAGCTAGCCAAGTAAGATGCTGATTGCCATTCCATACTTTTTGTTGGAATGTGAGTGCACTTACATCAGGTGCAGTTTGAATATAATGCCTGCTTGTTGAATTGAACTCAAGCCATGAGTACTTAAGCTCTTCAGAGGTAACAGTGGGTCGACAGATGGGGCTCTTGCAAAGTTGACTGCTTGCAAGAACGATTAGTGTATTTCAGAGCAGTACATTATTGCCAGTTATATTTAAGTTTTGCATGTTGTTAAGGAGGAAATAGACAATAGACTCGATTTATTCTGAACTTCCTAAAGGCAGCTGATTATTACCTCTGAGTCATTATTGCTACATTAACAGGCAGCACTCGTGGTGTTGGGGTGGGGTGTGAGGAGACGAATGGTAGTTTTGTGTTCCCAGAAGACCATCCATATTGCAATTTCTGTCTCCCAGTACAAAGCCACATCCTCTACACATGTTAAAAATGCAAATATAAATAAATAGCAATAAATAATGAGAACATGAAATAACAAGATAAAGAGTCTTAAAGTGAGATCATTGGTTCAGGAAACGTCTCAGTGGATGGGCAAGTGAGTGTAGTTATCCCCTTTTGTTTAGGAGCCTTATAGTTGAGAGGTAGTAATTGTTCTTAAACCTGGTGGTGTGAGTCCTGAGGCTCTTGTACCTTCTACCTGATGGCAGCAGCGAGAAAAAAACATGGCCTGGGTGGTGAGGATCTCTGATGATGGATGCTGTTTTTCTACAATAGCATTTCATTTAGAAGTGCTGAGTGGGTGGGAGGGTTTTATCCGTGATGTACTGGGCCGAATCCACTAGCTTTTGTAGGATTTTCCGTCCAAAGACCAAATGTTTGTTTTCCTGAGTAAGTGCTTCTCGAGCTTTCATCTCTAATGCTGTCAGCCGCAGCTCTTGGTTAGACATCAGTAGGTGGCTGAAATCAGGGCTATAGTCCTGTGAGAAGTTTTACATACATTATTTTTTAAATCAGAGATGACTTCTCCAGGACAGTGCATATGTTATTCTCTCACTAAACAGTAGATGGTGCTGAAGAGCAATTTGTGAATTCCGTTTAGACCTTTCTCCACAGCATTGATACCATCAAGAACAGATAGTGGAACTCAATCTTTCAACTGTGCCACATTTTAGTGACCGAGTCTAAACAATGCTAGTTAGAGTCATAGCTTACAAAGCACGAAAACGGGCTCGATAACCTTGTCCACGCCAACCATCAAGTCCATATCTATACTAAAATATACAAATTAGCTCAGTCATTTCTGCAGGATCAGAATCAGGTTTAATATCAGTGGCGTATGTCATGAACTTTGTTCCTTTGTGGCAGCAGGACATTGCAATGCATAGTAATAAAAACTACAAATTACAATAAGAAGTATGTATGAAAAGAAAACTAAATTAGATGAGTAATTAGATGCAAAAAAAAAGGGAAAATACTAAGGTAGTGTTCATGGTTTATTGTCCATTGATGGCAGAGGGAAAGAAGCTGTTCCTGAAATGTTGAGTGTGTGTCTTTAGGCTCCTGGGCCACCTCCTTGATGATCGTAATGAGAAGAGGGCATGTCCTGGGTAATGGGGGTCCTTCATGATGAATGCTGTCTTTTTGAGGCATCACCTTTTGAAGGTTTCCTAAATGCTGGGGAGGCTGGTGCTCACGATGGAGCTGACTGAGCTTACAGCTCTGTGTAGCCTTTTCCGATCCTGTGCGGTGGCCTTTCCATACTAGACAGTGATGCAGCCAGTTAGAATGCTCGCCACAGTACATCTGTACAAATTTGAGACGGTCTTTGGTGACATATAAATTCTCATCAAACTCCTTATGAAATATAGCTACTGATTTGTCTTCTTTGTTTTGCATCAGTATATTGGGCAAGGAGAGATCCCCAGAGGTATTGGCACCCAGGAACTTAAAACTACTCACCTCTTCCACTGCTGATCTCTCGATAAGAACTGCTGTGTGTTCCCTTGGCATCCCCTTCCTGAAGTCCACAATCAATTCCTTGGTCTTACTGACGTTGAGAGCAAGATTGTTGCTGTGACACCACTCAGCCAGCAGATTTCCCTCGCTCTTGCACACCTCCTTGTCACCATTTGAAATTCTGCCAACAGTAGTTGTGTCGTCAGCAAATTTATAGATGCTGTTTGATCTGTGCCTAACCATACAATCATGGGTGTAGAATAAGTAGAACAGTGCGCTAAGCACACATCCTTGTGGTGTGCCAGTGTTGATCATCAGCAAGATGCTTTTTCCACTATGGTTTCCTGGTGAGGAAGTCAAGGATCTAGTTACAGAGGGAAGTACAGAAGCTCAGGTTTTGGTGCTTGTTGTTAAAACTGAGGATATGATTGTGTTGAACACTGACCTGTAGTCAGTAAAGGGCAACCTGACGTGGGTATCACTATTGTCCAGGTATTCCAAGGCTGAGTGAAGAGGCAGTGAGATTGCATTCACTGTAGACCTGCAGGCAGGTTGCAATAGGCAAATTGCAGAGGGGCCAGGTCCTTAGGCAGGAGTTGATTCTACCCATGACCAACCTCTCAAAGCACTTCACCACAGTAGAATTGAGTGCTACTGGGCGATAGTTATTGAGGCAGCTCACCCTGCTTTGCTTGGACACTGGTAAGATTGTCATCCTTTTGAAGTAGGTGGGAACATCCAACTTCAGCAGTGAAAGATTGAAGACGTTTTGAACACTCCAACCAGTTGGTTGGCACAGGGTTTTCAGAGCCCTAGTCAGTATACTATCAGGGCCTGACGCCTTGCGATGGTTAACCGTCCTGAAAGATGTTCTGATGTTGGCCTCCGAGACAGGGATCACAGGGGCACCAGATGCTGCAGATGATGCACAGGTGTCGTTTTATTCTCCCTTTCAAAGTGTGTATAAAAGACATTGAGCTCATCTGGCAGTGAAACATCACAGCCATTCATGATGTAGGAAGTAATAGCCTGCAAACCCTACCAGAGCTGATGTGCATCTGATTCTATCTCCAACTTCAATTGGAGTTGTTCATTCGCCCTTAAAATAGCCTTCCATAGGTCATCCCTAGACTTCTTGTATAGTTTTGGATCATTGCCATGAATGCCACAGACTTAGCCTTCAGCAGACTGCAAAATCTCCTGGTTCATCCATGGTTTTAGGTTTGGGTATGTCTGCTATGTTCTCAAAAGGACACACTCATCCACACAGTTCTTGATAAAGTCGGTGATTACTGTAGCATATTCATTCAGGCTCAAAGATAAATCCTTGAATTTTTTCCAGTCCACCAACTTAAAGCAGTCCTTCAAGTGCTCCTAAACCTCTCCTGACCATACCCTTTTGGTCCTCACCACTGATGCTGCGGTCTTTAGTCTCTGCCTATACACTGGGAGTAAAAATACAGCCAGGTGACCGGACTTTCCAAAGTGTGGGCATGGGATGGCATGGTAAGCATTCTTGATGGTGGTGTAACAATGGTCAAGTATGTTGGTCCTCTAGTTCCACAGGTGGTAGTTGTTCCAAGATTTATTCAAGCTGGCCTAGTTGAAATCTCACACAATGATAGAGAAGGCATCAGGGTGTGCAGTTTCATGCCTGGTGATTATGTTGCTCAGCTCTTCTAGTGCCGGCCTGATGTCAGCCTGAGGGGGAATGCACACCACTACCAGAATGATGGCAGAAAACTCCCTTGGCAGATAAAATGGAGAACGTTTGATCACAAGATGTTCCAGGTTGGGTGAACAGGACTGAGACATTACTGCCATGTTTGTGCACCACAATAAATTAATCATAAAGCTTACTCCACCTCTAAAAGTCTGAGCTATCCTGTCCTTGTGGAGAATAGTGAAGCGATTGAGCTGCAGCGCTGTCCAAAATGGCAGGGGAATAGCCAGGTTTCGATGAAACAAAGTACACTGCAGTCTCTGATATCCCTCTGGTACAGCTGTCTTGCCCTGAGGTCTTCAGAGACTACATTCACCAGCAGGATAGTTGGGATTAAAGGCCTCTGTATCTTGTAAGGCAAGATGGTACCAGCAACCAATGGTGACATGTTGCAGACAGTTCACAAAGGAATTAGATATTCTTCTTCTTCGAGATATACTTCTGAACTGCAATTGATTGAAGCCTGTAATTTCCCTTTTAAGAATGTACTTTTGAGCTGACTAAACAATCTGATGCTTTTGAAATCCCGTGATGCTTTTGCGGATGAAAGCGGAGAATGTAGGTGCAACCATCCCCAGCGATGATTGTCCCAATTCCTGATGACAGAACACAAACCTGTGATTAGCTCTATTACTCCATGCCGAATGGTGTCAAGCATGATTAGAATTGTCAAGGACAAGAGTTGAAAATGATTAGGTGTTCAGTGTCATCTGCCTGCGTTTGACTGGTCTTCCTCTCTTCTCACTACTGTCATTGAGCGGGGGATGCAGGAGTTTTGGGTCCCACACAGCTAGGTTCTGGAACAGTTGTTGCCCTGTTGCCATCAAGGTCCTGGACCGGCTTCACCGCTGAACTAGCTCCATGGCTCTGGACTCACTTTCAGAGACTCTACGGTTAATGTTCTATGTTATTTGTTTACTTTTTTACCATTTGCATGATTTGTTCTTTTTTTCACTCATTGTGTGTTTGACGGTCCTTGTTGTGTGGGGCTTTTTTAACGGGTTCTGTTGTGTTTCTTTGTTCTGTGGCTGCCTACAAGAAGACGAATCTGAAAGTTGTATGCAGTATACACACTTCGATAATAAATGTACTTTGAACTTTGAACTTTAATCGTGCCTGTAGACCGGTGTGGTGTCCCTGCTTCTGATTTCTTAAAGGGGAACTGCACTCGCGACCTGCGTCTGCTGTCCAAGGTTCGTCGATTTTGGGTATCAATAGATTTCTTAAAACAATGCTGCTTACTGAACATGTACAAATTGACTTGCCATGGGGAGCCCGTCTCAAAATTGGCTGCCTGCAGAAATTAGTTTCCATCTTGTTGCTTCACGATAGCAAGTAAGTTGTAATCCTGATCAATGAGTCCATAACAGATGCAAACTCAGGACAGTAATGCTCTTGACACTTATTTCAATCTTTCTCCATGCACTGTAACATCGAACCTCCCAAAAGTTTCCACACGTGTGAAGCTAATCTACAGACTGATGGAAAATTGTTTAACCTACATTTCATTCCAGAACCTGGACCACACCAACTTCAATTGAGTTCCTGTTTGCAGGCAGCGTGTATGCGTGGAGGTCATGGAATCTACATAAGCTCCAAGTCATCACATATCACTAAAACAAATGATTGGATGGGTCCAACTGTCAATGTGCACAAGATGTAGGCCTGCTCCCTCCGTATAATATTGCTGACTCTAAATAAAGATATTCAGTGGGATGTGGAAAAGTATGGACTACATCTCAGCAGCTTCCTCTCAGCAAGGCAGTGATCCATGGGGACATTCACCATACTTAGCAGTGCACTAGCACAGCATTTAGCCTTCTGAGAATGAGGGTGTTTGAACATCAAGGTCACAAACCTGCTACAAAATGCACGATCTACTGGACAGCAGTGCTCACTGTCCTCCTGTGTGGTTCTGAGATATGAACTGCCGACAGCAGTACCTCAAAGCACTGGGGCAAGTTACCTCCGCTGCCTTTGCAGAACCACTGTCAGCTTCCTTTCCCAGACCAAAATCCCAGCATTTGCAGCCCCAGTTGCTCCCCTTTGGCTCCATTGGATGGGCCACATTGTTCACACACCTGATACCAGATTCCTGAAGCAGGCACTATCCCAGCTCTGTTAAGACAAGAAATTATTGGGTGGCCGGAGAAAATGATCTCAAAATCTTCCTCAAATAATGCATCTACTGGTCAGTGATGATTCATGGTGAATGAGAAGCAGTCAGGTTGGCAAAGGGAATCTTGGGTCCATCCGGTGAGAGCACACTAAAGGCTGGGCTGGAGTAAATGATGAAAAGAGCACACAGCCCCCAAATTACTCATCCATCAAACATGACAGAGACAATTGCAGGTCCCACATCAGCCATGGAAACAAGTCATCCTTGATGCTAAAGAACTGTTCTAATTGTGTTCTGTCCTGTAAAAAATTAGGTGTAATGTCCATTTAATGTATGCTGTCATGAATGCTGCTTATATGATATACAGTGTGTGATTGTGATGTAGCTGCAAGTAAGCTTTTCGTTGTACCTGTGCATACATGGACTTGTGCAGGTGACAATAAACTGAACTTGGACCTTGACTTTTGACCTCAGTTGGTATCCTTGAGGGTCAGGTCCGGAACTAAATCCTAGATTTCTCATGAAGCTTCATTTTCACTCCCAACCACAGTGAGTGAGAATGAGATCTATCAAACTATTGTTATCGACTTGTCCAAAACACTTGCACCTAGCTAGGTGTGCAGGTGAATAAAAAGTGTGTTGGTGCGAAATATTTCTTCTGTTCCCTCCATATCTACCCTTTACTCCTTCCAGCAATACTCATCCTCCATATCTACCCTTCCCTCTACTGACCCCCATATCTACCCTTCCACATACTGACCCCCCATACCTACCATTCCCCCACCCCAGCAATACATATCCTCCTCCACTTATTACAATAAAGTGCGGAATTAATGACAAATCTGCTACTACAGTCAATAGAGTGTTTGCAGTTAACTCTACCCCTGTTTAAAGGAATATTACCATTTAGCAGTTCCCTTTCAGTCACTGACTGCATAATAAAAGGTGTATATTATATTGCGAGCCATGCTCACTCACTCATGTAGAACATTGTTTGTTTTCAGTAACTGTCTGCATGTGGTGGAGCCTATGCCAGTACCAGGCCGAGATGTGGAGGCCTACTGTTTGCTGTGTGAGTGTAAATACGAAGAAAGAAGCACTACCACAATCAAGGTACAGCTAATCCTCGATTTCCTCTGATTCATCTCCAACAGTGATGCAATATCCACCATTCAGAGCATCTGCAGTATTCAGGAAGAGTTTTTATGGGTGGTTGGTGGCTAGTTATGAGAAAGTACAAACATATATTTTGTGCTTTCCGTCATTCAGAATAGGTGGAACTATTCAGCCCATCCAAATCTTTGCTGACTGCGTGAAGCTCCCCTTTATCCACACAAGGCTGAACCTTGCTCCAGTTTTCTGTACTTGGCCAGTTCCCTCTAAAGTAAGGGTTCTCAATCCGTGGACCCCTCACTTAATGCTGGAGATCCATGACATATTAAACGTTGGGAGCCCCTGCTCTAAAGTGGTACTTTTCAATTTGTTTCCACCATTTTTCACAAAAATTCAATGCATAAAAATCTCCATCATCTGTTTCTTTGGCTAGCTGGCTTAATCCTCTCTGCCTATTTGCTGTTACACATATACAATTACTTTCTCTCAAAATCAAGATTTATAAAATTGCAGAGAATAAAACAGAAGCAAGATATAGTCCGTGAGCCAGTAGGGCTGGTCAGTACCATCTGAGGGGAATAATGCTCATAGTGATTTTTGGCAAGGTATACATCTCTAGAGATAGAAAATTTGTGATAGCATTGCACCAGTGGTAGCTTCATTACTTCAAATAAGTAATCACTTTTTATATATATTCTATATTAACATCAGTACAGCAGAAAATGTTACCCCACCCCCCAAAAGGTAAAAAATCTCATTTGGAGAGATTTCTGGAGTTTTATCAATGTCATGGTATTTTCCATATTGTTGTATCTAATCAAAACAATATTAAGCTTTTGTCATAGCATATAGAATTACAGTACAATAATTCAAATGTGGGGTTCCACAGGACCATAACCTAGGCCCCATTTGGTTGTAAAATGAATATACTTAATCAAAGACTGCTTTCCATACTTTGTTTTCCATACTTTCATAACTTATTAATAATTTTCCAAGTCTTCCACATCTTCCACATCTTCATCTGAACTTTCCACACTTTCTGAGGTGGATGCCTGGTTCTCACAGTCTGCCAGTCTACACATGTCAGTACACCTGAGGCCATTTGCAACACACATACATCTTGGGAGTGAATATTTTTTTGGACAGTTACAGGCCATTAGATCCAGGACGGCTCCGGGTGCTGGCTGGCCTTCCATCCGGTGCACCACCAACTGTCCAGCTTCCTCTTCTCTCTCCATCTTCCATCCTCTGCTAACAGGGCTTGGCACTTGTGGGTCTTTCTCCAGACATCTTCTCCGTATACCAGCCTGGTAGTTGGCTTGCTGTACAGGTTTCGTTAAGCAGTCCTTGCATGGTGGGAGTTGATGACATAGAACATACAAACGTAGTACAGCACATTACAGGCCCTTCGGCCCACAATGTTGTGCCGACCCTCAAACCCTGCCTCCCATATAACCCCCCACTTTAAATTCCTCCATATACCTGTCTAGTAGTCTCTTAAACTTCACGAGTGTATCTGCCTCCACCACTGACTCAGGCAGTGCATTCCACGCACCAACCACTCTCTGAGTAAAAAACCTTCCTCTAATATCCCCCTTGAACTTCCCACCCCTAACCTTAAAGCCATGTCCTCTTGTATTGAGCAGTGGTGCCCTGGGGAAGAGGCGCTGGCTATCCACTCTATCTATTCCTCTTATTATCTTGTACACCTCTATCATGTTTCCTCTCATCCTCCTTCTCTCCAAAGAGTAAAGCCCTAGCTCCCTTAATCTCTGATCATGATGCATACTCTCTAAACCAGGCAGCACCCTGGTAAATCTCCTCTGTACCCTTTCCAATGCCTCCACATCCTTCCTATAGTGAGGCGACCAGAACTGGACACAGTACTCCAATTGTGGCCTAACCAGAGTTTTATAGAGCTGTATCACTACATCACGACTCTTAAACTCTATCCCTCGACTTATGAAAGCTAACACCCCACAAGCTTTCTTATCTACCTGTGAGGCAACTTTCAGGGATCTGTGGACATGTACCCCCAGATCCCTCTGCTCCTCCACACTACCAAGTATCCTGCCATTTACTTTGTACTCTGCCTTGAAGTTTGTCCTTCCAAAGTGTACCACCTCACAGTTCTCCGGGTTGAACTCCATCTGCCACTTCTCAGCCCACTTCTGCAACCTATCAATGTCTCTCTGCAATCTTTGACAATTCTCTACACTAGCTACAACACCACCAACCTTTGCGTCGTCTGCAAACTTGCCAACCCACCCCTCTACCACCATATCCAGGTCATTAATAAAAATCACGAAAAGTAGAGGTCCCAGAACAGATCCTTGTGGGACACCACTAGTCACAATCCTCCAATCTGAATGTACTCCCTCCACCATGACCCTCTGCCTTCTGCAGGCAAGCCAATTCTGAATCCACCTGGCCAAACTTCCCTGGATCCCATGCCTTCTGACTTTCTGAATAAGCCTACCGTGTGGAACCTTGTCAAATGCCTTACTAAACTCCATATAGATCACATCCACTGCACTACCCTCATCCATATGCCTGGTTACCTCCTCAAAGAACTCTATCAGGCTTGTTAGACACGATCTGCCCTTCACAAAGCCATGCTGACTGTCCCTGATCAGACCATAATTCTCTAAATGCCCATAGATCCTATCTCTAAGAATCGTTTCCAACAGCTTTCCCACCATAGACGTAAGGCTCACTGGTCTATAATTACCCGGACTATCCTTACTACCTTTTTTGAACAAGGGGACAACATTCACCTCCCTCCAATCCTCTGGTACCCTTCCCGTGGACAACGAGGACATAAAGATCCTAGCCAGAGGCTCAGCAATCTCTTCCCTTGCCTCATGGAGCAGCCTGGGGAATATTCCGTCTTATGTATGACTTTCGATTTCATCATTTTTGGCACAGAAACGGTGATACCTGAGCTCATTGACCTTGGTGGTCAATGCTTTTGGGGCATACAGGAGACGTGTAAATGCCTCCAGTTTGTCCATCAGTTCTGGGGAGAGGTCCCATTCCTGACCCAACTCTAAGAATGCGTCCTGAGTTTCCCTGTTGCTGATCAGAAGTTTTAGGGCGCTTGTCTTCCCTTTGCCTGCAAAAGTGCTCACAGTGTCACATCCTGTATATGCGTGCAACCGGATAAGAGCCCTACAAGCCTCTATGCCAACAGTAGCAGCAATCTTCCTGATGTCTAGGAGCCCTGTACGGGTTCTAGTGCCACACTTCTGGAACAATGGGGCCTCAATCTTGTCACAAAATGCTAAAGACATGATAAAGACAAATGTGTCTTCTGAGCAGATCACTACAGATTGGTATCCCTCTCTTGTGGCATGGGCAGCATGGAGAAGTAGGCGGCTATCTGCTTCTTCTTGTTGACACTGAAGAGCCAACACCTCCTCACTGTCTTGAGATGTGATTCTGTAACATTTGTCATTCACGGTTGCATACAGAATCTTCTCCTGCAGCTT
This sequence comes from Mobula hypostoma, assembly GCF_963921235.1. Classification (NCBI taxonomy): domain Eukaryota; kingdom Metazoa; phylum Chordata; class Chondrichthyes; order Myliobatiformes; family Myliobatidae; genus Mobula; species Mobula hypostoma. Next base: position 119,542,082 of record NC_086099.1, on the reverse strand, counting down.
TGCTCTGTACTCCGCCTTCCTCCATTCATGGACTATGAAGCTATTGAGACTATTTTTGTTACTGACTTTGGTCAGGAAGCTTCTCTACTGCCTCACCATCTGTGTGCATGTGATACCTTGCAACTCATGGCCAGTCTCTTCACCCCGTAGAGATCTTTCACTATTCTTGATAGAGTTCTCCTTGTATGTGTCGAACACAACATCTATTCTGCTACTCTGACTGCCTTCCCTCAGAGCCTTACCCAGAACTGTTGTGGCAACATCTCTGAAAGTAACTTGATCACCTTTCACTCCTTGGACCAAGTTCATTCCATCAACTACTGTAGCAGAGTTTTCTGGGAGTTGATCTTCTACTGCTACATTTTTCTGCAAGGTTGTGGCTAAAGTAGCTTTATTTGTCTTTCTCAGCAATCCTTCCGGTGGAGGGTAATGGTCCAAGGGGATGAGAAAGGATATCCTCCATACGTAGACTGCGCCCTTGTGCCATCACTATGATGCGTCCAGACAAAGACCTGCCTGCTTTCAAGATGATCGCCCTCCCATTTGATTTCACTTCTCTCTTCTTACACATATCACTGAATGTTTTCAGCTTCTTGGTTTTCATTGGGTCATGGAATTTCTTTGCTGGTGGGTCTTCCTCTAGTCTCTCATCCTTGAAGGTTGCATGGCATTGCTCATCAATCTCATATGCCTTCATCAGGTCAGAGGCAATGTCCTTGGGGGCTGCCTTTGCCATAGAGATGCTAATGAGCTCCCGCTTTTCTGCAAATGGGTTGACCCATTCATGTATGAGGCTAACCAGTGCTGAAAATGCTTCCTCATCTTTCTGGATTCTTGGCCGCTGTAGCTCCGCATGACAAAGCTCTGATTTGTTGCCTTGCACCATCTCCCTTAACTGTCCCAGGAACGCACTGTGGTGCTCAGCTGTTATGTAGTAACGCTGGATAGCTCCAGCATTCAGGCTGAATCATGGTATGCCTCCAGGAGTCTGTGTGTCTTTGTTCACTGTGGCTTCAATAGCCTGGTCCACAGGGATCTGCCCAAAGGGGTTGTTACTTTACAGCCTCACTGAGAATTGGCCTGGCTTGAAGGCCTCATACACAGAAAGATTCTGGGAGGTTCATCATCTGAGCAAAGTAAGGGGACAGGTACTTGGCATAATTCATCATAATTCACCTGGGATCATGGTGCTCATAGCGTGGAGGTGCAACTCCCAGTCCCCCTCACAAGAAGTGCGCAGAAGCCCAAGTACTCCGTTCTCTACCATGTCGATGTATGATATCCAGAATACTGATATATTGTTGTGACGGAGGTGTTCCAGAAAGTCTGTCCACAGGGTTATCAGCTCAGCTAAGAGTGGACTTTGCAGCAGATTGTTCAACTTCTGTTGGTTCAAATCACTGGCCATGTCATTCACATGGTCTAAGAATGACTTGATCATCCCACACAGAACACAGAAAGCTACCACCACTGCAATGCTATCACATATTTTCTCACAATAGGGCTGTATACCTTGCCAAAAATCACGATAAGAATTATTCTTCCCAGATGGTACCGGTGGCCCAAATTTGGGGTCCTGACTCACGGACTAATATTTCTATTTCAGGAATTCTGAAGTATAGCAGAGACAATGCTAGAAATTCCGGGCACTTCAGCTGATCTATCATCATGGAAATTGCTCCTCTTCAAACTCTTTGAAGCTGTAACGTAGAAAGATGGCAGAGGGGGATCTGTAGATATGGTGTATTTGCACAAGAGGTGATGAGAATGCGGGAAATCTTGAGAAGCACGTACAAAGTGCTGGAGGAACTCAACAGGTCAGGCAGCATCAATGTATGTGAATAAACAGACAACATTTCAGGCTGAGATCCTTCATTAGGACCAGAAAGGAAGGGAGCAGAAGCCAAAATAAGATGATGGGTGGTGGGTGGAGAGGAATTATAAGGTGGCAGGTGATAGGTGAAGAAGAAGATAGGCGAGCAGAGGATGGGGGTGAAATAAGAAGCTGGGAAGGGAAGAGGTGGAAAAGGTAAATGTTGGCCGAAATGTTGACTGTTTGTTCATTTCCATGAATGCTGCCCAACCTGTTGAGTTCCTCTAGTATCTGGTGTGTGTTTCTTCATATTGTACCTTTACTTAGAACAATCCAAGGTGTATTTGGTCTCACCACATAACTGATGCCATCTTGGCAAATATTGTCTGTTTCTATCCTTTTGTGAGAGTTCTCATGTTCAGTGATCTCAGGAAGGTTATTCTTCAACCTGAGTTTTGCTGATTACAACTAAAACATTGGGTGTAATTTTATAGTTCACCCTATTGGAGAGAATTGATAGACCCGGGAGTTTTTGCTCCATGTGGACATCAGCTGAGAAGTGGAATGATCTGGAAGTCTTCTACAGTTAAATAACTTATTCTTGCTCATTGTTGAGGCTTGTGCATTTTTCCAGCTGTAGGAGTTGGAGTTAATTCTACAGATGAACTGAAAAACTCTGATATAAAGAAGTTTATTTTTGTATAGTACAGAGTACTGGTAAAATACACACGTGCTGAACAGAGAATTGCAAGTGAATGTAGAACTTACTCTGCGAATTTCATTTAACAGGTGACAATCATCATTTACCTGACTGTTGTTGGAGCTCTCCTTGTGTACATGGCATTCCTGATGATAGTGGATCCACTAATACGTAAACCCGACTCATATATTCAGCCACTGCACAATGAAGAAGACACTGAGGTATGAAAAGTGAATGGGAACTTTGGGTGGACTTTATGCAAGATAACTGCAGGAATGAATATACTTTAAGTAATCAATGTATCTATTCCAAATGAGCATATTTTTTCAATTTGTAGCTATGGTTTATTTATACACTTCATGTTGGTTATTAATAACATTATTTTATTAACAATATGGTGATCTTAACATAACTTAGAAAAGATTTATTTTGTTCTTTAGTTGGAGTTATCTCCAGTTGTCCTTTCTATACTACCAGTTGGATTATAGGTTAAAACCAATAGATCAGCTGCCAGCGACGAAGTTTAAGCCCACTTGAGAAGTCAACAATCCTCCTGAGAAACAGTGAACAAAAAGTAACCTTAAGAAGTAGGTTGCTGAGATGGAGATCCATTAAAGGTGATGGTTAAATAAACACAGCTGTGCATGAAAACCTAGGAAAAGGACTTGACAAACTGGTGATATCATTGGGTTATAAAACGTATTATGCAACAGAAGTCTCGAGTGTTTCACTCTGACTTTAAAATCAATGTACTGATCACTTCCCAATGTAGTTGTTCAATTTATCATCTCCTGTGTAATGAGGTCATTACTCAGTTCCTCTCTCTAATATAAACCACCATCATACACAGATTTATCATTTGTTATTTTGCATTACAATTTCCAGAAATATTAATCAGAATCAGATTTAATATCACAGGCATATGTCATGAAATTTGGTGTCTTTGTGGCAACAGTACAATGAAATACGTAATAGAGAAAAAAAAACTGAATTACAGTAAGTAATGCACGTATATTAAATAGTTAAATAAGTAGCGCAAAAATTTAAAACAATGTAGTGAGGTCGTGTTCATGAGTTCAATGTCCATTCAGAAATCGGGTGTCAGTGGGGAAGAGGCTGTTCTTGAATCGTTGGCTGTGTAGTGTGCCTTCAGGCTCCTGTACCTCCACCCTGATGGTAGCAATGAGAACAGGGCATGTCCTGGGTGAATATAGCAATTATCATTCAATATGCCACCATTTAATATTATTGTATCATTAAATACAATACCCCTTTCTAATATAATAGTCATTGAATACAGAAACAGGTCCTTTGGCACATCAAGTCAACACTGGCCATTCATCACCCATAAACTATCCTTATTCTTTCTGTATTCTCATCAGTTTCCCATCGTTTCTACCACTCACCAATTTACAGTGAGCAATTAGCCTCTCAACCCATGTATCTTTTAGACGAGATAGGAAACCTAGGTGGTCACAGGGGAAATATGCAAATTCCACCCAGACTATACCAGGGTCAGGATTGAATCTGGATCATTGGAGCTATGAGGCAGCTGCTCTACTAACTATGCCACAGTGCTGATCCATTATTAATATTATCAGTCATCAGCATTTCACTCTCCCAACGTGAAATGATCAATGCTCACTATATCTTTTTCATTACTTGGGTCATCTTTTATTTGACAATAACAATTACAGCCTGTATATTCATAGAGCTTTCACTGACTGTGCCTTATGAAATGCTATGGGGATGCTTTTCAGCAGTAAGGACTGGAAATCTGGTCAAAATTGCTGGAAAGGTGAATGTTGCTATACACGGAGAGATCCCGGATAAAACCTGCTAGGCTCTGCCAAAAAGCTCAAACCAGGGAGGACGTTAGTCTTTCAGCAGGACAACGGCCTGAAGCACTCTGCCTGAGCAAACATGGCTACAAATGGATAAAATTGATGTCCTTGAGTGGCCCAATCAAACACCTCAAGTGTTTCCAGCATATTTTTGTGTTGTTTTTGCAGATTTCCAGCACTCATGGTTTTCTTATTTTCAAAATTTTATTTAGTCTGTGTCATTTCTGTTCCTCAGTTCGACAGAATAATTCACATGTGTATGATTATTACTCATTTTGTCCAAAACACTTTTACAGCTGGAAACCCAAAATAATTCTCTTGGCATTAACATGATTTATATATGATTCTAGGATTCTAGTACGAACTAAACCAAGTACAAAAATAACTTTTACCCTTGATCAAGTCTGATTCTCATAACACTCCCATTAATTCCCTTTGCCCCACTTATTTCCATGTAACATATTCTGTCTCACACATCCATAAATTGCACCCTGATTCTCCTATCAGCTAGAGCTACAAGGCAGCACACCACTTGCTGTGACATTGTACCATCCTGCCCTGGAAGTACCTGAAACACAAATGGTGGAGACTCTTGGAAGGTAGTCAACATGCAGTGAAGATTTGTGTCATTTTTGGTAACAAATATATTCGGTACTAAATCATTGCATGTTGGGATTGTGAAGGTTTTGCCTGACCTGTTTTCAGCCAAGGAGTCAAGATTTCATTCTGGGATCAGAAAGAGATCCTGTAAAAGCACTGGTGAGTCAGGATCAAGCTTTAGGAGACTGTAGAATACAGCAGAAGCCTATGTGAATCAGCTGGACTAGTGGAAGTTACAATTACAAGCTTATTAGCAGCTGTTCAAGGAAACTTCAGCTTTATGGCCAAAGGGAGCACTTTCTCTCAGCAGCTGTTATTCCACTTGTGGCAACAGACTCACATTAGAACTAATATTTATGTGTGTTGAACATTAGCAAGCCAATGGTTACATACGCTTTGCAGAATCCAACAACATTAGTTAGACAGTTCATAGCCAGTGCTATGACAGTGCTTAGCTGGCCAGGGAAGCAGTTGGAGGGGTGTTTATAGCAATTCAGAATCATGCTTATTGTCAATGACTTATGTGATGTGAAATTTAGTGTTTTGAGGCAGCAGTACAGTGCCAAGATATAAAAATTATCATAAATTACAAAATAAAATAATGCAAAGATGGGAATCGTGATAGAGTTCATGAGTTATTACCCCTCAATCGTCAGGATCTTGAACCAGTGGGAATAACTTCACTCAGCTTCTCTTGCCCCATTACTGAACTGTTCCCACAATCTATGGACTCATTTTCAAGGACTCTTCATCTCATGTTCTCGATATTTATTGCTTATTTATTTATTATTGTTGTATCTTTCTTTTTGTTTTTGCACAGTGTGTTTTCTTTTGTACCCTGGTTAAGTGCCCAAGTTGATGGAAGTCTTTCATTGATTCTAGTATGATTATTACTCTATTGTGAGTTTATTGAGTATACCTGCAAGAAAATGAATCTCAGAGTTGTATATGTTGACTCGTGTACTTTGATAGTAAATTTTCATTGAACTTTAAACTTTGAACTTCACTATTGGCACTTTAAAACAGAAAAGAATGAAACTGGAGCATTAACCCTCTGTCGACCTCTGCACAGAATTCAGAGACAACATGGCCGTTTCCAGCCCAGTCGGTCATTAAATTCCTTCTCATAAACCCCTGGGAACTGGTGACTACAGTGGAGGCACTGTCCCACAGATTAGTCAAGTAGCAGCTGTTACAGCTTTACTCTATCCCACCACCAGTGGGAGTTCTCAGCACTGACTCCAGATCCCATGAAGTGGAAACCTCCCTGAACTGATGAAGCTATGCTCCAACATTTGAACAGCGTTTGGCAAAAAGCTCGGAAGCAGCGAAGCACAGTATGTATTCTGTGCTGGGACACTCCAAGTCCAGTCACCAATATTGACCACTGTTCTAGTGGGCACATCCTCGGGCAGGGGTTGCAGCCATTTTTATGCCATGACCGCCCTAACATTCACCAAGGGAGTCCAGGGACGCCAGCTTGGGAACCATCACAGTGGATCTGTGGCAGTTTTGAGAAAACCACCATGAGATTTGAGTGTTTCCATGTCCCAGCCAGCATTCTTCTATCTACCAATATCGTGCAGAGATGATCTGCTTGATAGTTTTTGAATTTTTTGGGGGGACAGGATTTCTGCCTCCATATCCTTGCTTACAAAGCGTAAATGATCGGACAAAGCATGTTAGGGTATTTTTATCAATTGATAGCCTGCAGAATAAAAGTGAGTCTTACATACAGAGCTCAAAATTTTTTCTTAATTTGCAGGGGTGGGGGGGTTGGAATTTTCAGCCACTGAGCAATATTTGCTCATTTTCCCAAAACTCACCTGTGCTTTTGGGATGTTCTTTTAATTTTACTTTGAGAGTTTTATTGATGATTAAGCTTTGAGCTTTTAAAATGATCCCTTCAAGTTAACTCCCTGTATAATCTAAAAATAAAAAAACGTATATTTAAGATCAAACAACTTTAAAAAGCTTACTGCACTTCCTGCCACTCCTGTTTTAATAGATTTATTGCAGTTATTTCCTACTTTGTTACATTGTAGTGATGTTTCTAACACTAGGTTGAGTGAAATAATTCCTGCTAGTCTGTGTGAGGGCTGATGAGAGCCAATGTAGGTGGTCCAATGATATTCAGAGGAAATGAAAAATAGTGTGTGCTTATTATGGGGTAAGAAATGACAGTGTGAGGCCGGTCGGGTGTCGGTGAGCAATGCCTGGTCAGACACTTCAGGATATCGTTACCAGCAGCAAAAACCTTTATAGCTCTGTGTTTAAGGATGATCTTGACATGAACAGAAACCAGCAGGTTGTCAAAACATGTAGTTCCTGTGGCTAAGCTGACTTTGGATAGCTTTTGAAATCACTGTTGATAGTACAGAAATGTTTTTTGAAGTGAATGTTCCTGAGCGATTTAGACTAAGCTGTGATGGATCTGTCTGATTATAGAGAACTCTATAGCTGGTGGGAGGTGTGTACTATAAAACCAATTCTCTCTTCTCCCAGTAGATGCAAAAACCTGAATGCACTTACCACCATGCTGAAGGATAGCTTCTACCCCTCTGATATAGGACTATTAAATAGTTCCCTAGTGAGACAAATTGGACTCGTGGCCTTCACCTTTTTGTTTATTTCCACTGCAGTTTCTCTGTACTTGTTACACTTTATTCTGCACTGCTATTGTTCCTCCTCGTTCTACTTCAATGCCCTTTGTAAAGAATCAGTACGGAAGACAGGCTTTTCACTGTATCTCGGTTCATGTAAAAAAAAATTCCAATTCCTTCTCCAAAATTTACATCTTCCAGTGCTCTTTGGGTTAGCGGGAGTGCCCAGTTTTCCTGCTCCCACATTATGTTTTGGTGAGTAACTAAATCTTCTCCAGTCCCGAAGCAAGGTCTTGGCCCGAAAAGTTGACTGTTTATTCATTTCCATAGATGCTGCCTGACCTGCTGAGTTCTTCCAGCATTTTGTGTGTGTTGCAAACAGCTACAGATGCTAGCAATCTAAATCAATGGTAGAAAAGGTTGGAGGTACTCAGCATTTGTAGAGAAAGGTCATCAACCTAAAACATTAATTCAAACTCACACTCCATAGTTGCTGTCTGATCAGCTGTGTATCTCCAGCATTTTGTGCTGTAAACTAGTGAAATTCTCCCACTTACAATTGTGACAAGAATACACATAGATTAAGATGTTAGCTGTCCTGTGCTGGCACCAGTGGGATCAGCAGTTGGTCTGCCACCTGTCTTCAGGAGAGAGAGAGATGAGGAAAACAATGGAGCAGCATTTGGAGATGTTAATGAAGGGACGGGAGAGAGTAACGGAAGGAGAGCTGTCAAGATCAGCTCCCCCTTTGAACCCTGAACTGTTTGAAGTGATGGACAGGCAATACCCCAACAGGGGAATAAAAAGGGACAGGTTCGCTAAGGTGACACACACACGACACCCGAGGTAACGAGACCCTGGAAGCGGTGCGTCTCTCACAAGTCGGTGGGAAGTTTTGGAAGGCCGGTTGCGGGACCAGGCCATAGACGCACAGGGTGGAAAGGCACGATCGGCAGGAACCTGGTGTGTGTCCACCCTTGCCTGGGTGCCGGGTTCACCGCGGAGAAACGATCGTATCTGGAAATGGAGGGGTCACGGTCGGTGACCTCAGATGACATCACAAAGGACTTGCCTGAAAGCTGACTGTGAAGGTCTGTGTGGAAGCCGTTTGAATATTCATTTATTTTGCTCTCTCTCTCCTTCCTTCCCCCCACTGTCCATCGCCACGGCAGCGATTACTGCGAACTGAACTGAACTAAATTGAACAGAACTTCGCGTCACTTTGAAACCGGTCATTTACCCCTAGACAACGATAGAGCTTGATTGATCCTGTTATCTTAATTCTGTGTACATGTATGTTTATCATTGCTGAACTGTTGCATTTATTATCCTTTTGATTAGAGTACTGTGTTGCTTGTTTCTTTAATAAAACTTTCTTAGTTCTAGTAATCCAGACTCCAACTGAGTGATCCATTTCTGCTGGTTTGGCAACCCAGTTACGGGGTACGTAACACAATGAAAACAGGCTTTTGTGTACTACTTGCTGATAATGTAAGAATAATACGGGAAGTGGGAGAAAGAGAAGGTAATCAACATATTGGACTTTAGGGAGATAGAGAAGAAACTTCAGCAGTGGACATCACAGCCTCCGGGTTGAAGGATCTCACTTGGGTGAAGGATCACAGCTTATGAAGGATTCCGAACTGCAAGCCAAAAGGATAAGACTTGGGCATTTACCACTGTTCTCAGCCAAGAGGTTGATCACTTTGGGCCATTTCCCAAGACTTCCTCCAACACATAAAATCTTCATCCAATTCAGTTCATTTAACTTGATAACAAGAAGCTGTTGAATGGACTAATTATAGCAAAGGCTACAGGCCTGATAATGCCATGGCTCTAATGCTGTACTCTGGAGCTAGCCACATCTGAATCAATGTTGTTCTGCTACATCACCCGCAAACACTGTACAAAGTATGAAATCACACCACTATGCATGGTCCAGAAGAAGCCCAATAAATCCTAAACAGCCAATTTCATGATGTCAGTATATTACATTCATTTGAGTGAAGACACTGAATGGCACTTCCTTGCAATAATTTGCTCATCTAAGTCCCCTTGCCAGAACTATTTGAATCCAAATTTTATAGATTCAAAATTGTGAAAAAAATGCTGAAATCTAGAGTTAGTGTGTGATTGAATACCACTGGCATCAAAGAAGCAACTGATCAAGTACAACATGATGAAACCCCGGTAAAATTAGTTAACAGGTGGGAACTCCTGCACAGGCTAGTGTCATGCCTGGCACTGTTGTTGGAAGACGATCAACACAGTCCTGAAAATCTCTGTTCAGCAAAGACCTTTTCTCCATCATAATACCATAAAACTATAAAATATAGGAGCAGAATTAGGCCATTTGGCCCAAGGAGCCTGATTTGCCATTTCATAGTGGCTGATCCAATTTTCCTCTCAGTCTCAATCTCATGCCTTCACTCAAATCCATTCATGCCCTGACCAATCAAGAATGCATCAACCTCTGCCTTAAATATACATAAAAACTTGGCCTCCACGGCTGCCAGTGGCAAAGAATTCCACAGATTCATCACTCCCTGGCTAATGAAATTCATCCTCCTCTCCATTTTAAAAGGAGGCCCTCTATTCTGAGGCTGTGTCCTCTGGTCTTAGACTCTCCCACCACAGGAAATATCCTCTCCACATCCACTCTATCAAGGCCTTTCACCATTCAATGGGTTTCAATGAGGTCATCCCTCATTCTTCTGAATTCTAGTGAATACAGGCCCAGAGCCATCAAACGCTCTTCATATGACAAGTCATTCAATGCTGGAATCATTTTCGTGAACCTCCGTTGAATCCTCTCCAGTTTCAGTACATCCTTTCTACATTTGTAAGATAAGGGGCCCAAATCTACTGTCAATACTCCAAGTGAGACCTCAGCAGTGCCTTATAAAGTCTCAACATTACATCCTTGCTTTTATATTCTAATCCTCTTGAAATGATTGCTAACATTGCATTTGCCTTCCTCACCACAGACTCAACCTGCAAATTAACCTTCAGGGAATCCTGCACAAGGACTCCCAAGTCCCTTTGCACCTTAGAATGTCCACCGATGATTTCATATTGGTCATTTCCATTCACAATTCTGTAGATAATTATGTAATCCATGCCAGATGTAGTGAAGTTATTGTGTGTTATATGTGTCCGAAGTTACTGTGTGTTATATGTGTCCGAAGTTACCGTGTGTTTTATGTGTTTTAGTGGTGGTGGCATCCGTTAGTCTTGCGAGTCCATGGATCTGTGCCTGGAAAGTCTTGGTCGACGCTGGGGTGTCCTCTCCAGGGCGCAGGCCTGGGCAAGGTTGTATGGAAGACTAGCAGTTGCCCATGCTGCAGGTTTCCCCTCTCCACGACACCAATGTTGTCCAAGGGAAGGGCAAGGGCCGATACAGCTTGGCACCAGTGTCGTCGCAGGAGTTGCCAGAATGAGGTTGAAAGCAATGTCGGACTGCCTTAGGGACTCCAGCTCCGGATTTGTCCTCAGGGTTTACTCCCAAAGCCTTTCCCATTAGTGGGTATGGCCGCAAGGCAGCGGAAGTTTGAAATCAGAGTTTTCCCTCTCTTAGATGGACTGCTTTCCCAGGCTGACGAGCTCCATCTACCCGAAGCACTGGTTTTAAGGCACCAGAACCCGCCTTCGCCCCTTCTCCTGTCAGTAGAAACAGTTCCGCCGGGCTTAGAGGCTAAGCCACACGAGAAGGCCAGGAGCTGGACTTGGTTGTCAGAGGTTATTTGAGGCGCATGCCATGAGGAGCACTTTTAGGTAGTGGGAGCTGGTCCCCACTACCACTGTGGACAACCTTGGAACCTTGTGTACTACTCTGCATTACATCCTGGTCTGGAGAAACATTGTTTCATTTAACAGTATACATGTATGTAGTTAAATGACAATAATCTTTACTTGTCTTGGCAACACAAAATGCTGGAGGAACTCAGCTGGCCAGGCAGCATCTTTGGAAAGGAGTAAACAGTTGACGTTTTGGGCCGAGACCCTTCATCAGGAATGAAAAACAAAATGGGAAGTCAGAGCAAGAAGGAGGGGGGAGGGGAGGAAGCAGTGCAAGGTGGCAGGTGAGAGGTGAAACCAGGAAGGGAGGGGGTTGAAGTAAAGAGCTGGAAGTTGATTGGTGAAAGAGATACAGGGCTGGAGAAGGGGGTTCCCCCATTCCCATTTCCCTCTCTCACCTAATCTCCTTACCTGCCCATCACCTCCCTCTGGTTCTCCACCCACTTCCCTTTCTTCCATGCTCTTCTAACCTCTCCTATCAGGTTACCCCATCTCCAGCCCTTTACCTCTTTCACCTGTCAACTTCGCAGCTCTTCACCCCTCCCCTTCCCGGTGTCACCTATCACCTATCCCCTTGTACGTCTTCCTCACCCCCCACCACACTCTCACTCTAACTTCTCATCTTTCTTCCCCAGACTTGCTGAAGGGCCTTGGCCCGAAATGTCGACTGTTTACTCTTTTCAATAGGTGCTGCCTGGCCTGATGAGTTCCTCCAGTATTTTGATGTGTGTTGCTTGGTTTTCAGCCTCTGCTGACTTGACTTGGCTTGACTTGAAACAAGGTCAGACCATGTAAGTTACAAGGACTAGTTACTGTGTAAGTGTACGACAATAACTGTTGCTTATTTTATTTACGATTTAGAAGGAAGCCATTCAGCCCATTGAGTTGGCTTTAAAGACACTCCCTTTAATCCCATTCCCTCAATTATCTCCCATTTTAATGCTCATTAACACATCCCAGATTCTCCTCCCACCCATCCCATGAATATGGTAGTTTAGAGTGGCCAGATAACCTGCCAGCACATCCTGGGATGTACAGCACTAGGCAGTCTTTGGCAGATATATGTAGCTAAGGTGCTTAAGACTTGCACACTGCAGTGGTAATTTTATGTATTGCACTGTACTGCTGCAAAAAAAACACAATTTGTCACATCTGTGAGTGATGATAAGTGTGATTCTGATACGGGTTTCTGTTGTGGACTGAGAATGGGAACAGGAACCGGATGAGGGATGAGGGGAATCATGTTTGGGGAAAGGAGAGGGAGCAGGACGAACCAGAGGAACATTCTATAATGATCAGTAGACCCATTGTTCACAATGAAATGACCTTGTCTGGTGCCTCAGGGCTGGGTGTGCCTGCTCTGTGCCACCTGTCCCACACCCCTCCCATGATACTCCATCCTCGCTATTCCCAACATCCCAGCAGATTGACAAACTCGCTCCCGGCTCTGCATTGACAAATATGGTACTGTGCAAAAGTCTTAGGCACCCTAGCCATATACATGTGTCTAAGACTTTTGCGCAATACTGTAAGAGGAAACTGGAGCAACTGGAAGAAAGCCACATGCTCACAGGGGAAAGGTGCAAATTCTACACAGCCAACACTGGAGCTCTGAATTGAACCTGGGTCATGGAGCTCTGAGCAAGCAACTGCCCAAGGGAGAGAAAAAAATACGAGCTTTTTTCCTTGACATTCAAAGATATTATCATTGCTGAGTTGTCTGTCAACACATGGGGCTTTGACTAGACTAGCCACACAAATGCTGCGGTTACCAGCACAGGTTGGAAAGTGGTATTCCACAAGGAATGGTTCACACCCTGATCTGACCCTGCAAGCTCTCCACTACCAGCACTGAATAATTCAGGACTGAAGTGAACTCCAACAAGCCTCATGATGCTTGAACCATTCATGACTACATGCATCTCTGTCAGAATCTTGGAAGACTCTGTCTAGCAGCACTGTGAGAGGAGCTAGTACTATAAGGACTAAGAAAGTTAGAGAAAACAACTTAGCTTTATCTCTTTAGGGATGTAAATGTTAATTGGTTATAGATACAAGGTTTGCTGGTGACCGCCACTGCCTAGGAATAATAAAGAAAATGGATAATATTGTGTTTATGCAGTATTTTGCATCTTTACTAAATACCTTTACTCTGTTTAAAAGGCAGATGTATTGTTTGTTTGGCACCCAGCTAGTATTCAACTATATCCACAGGATATAGTTGAATATTAGCTGGGTGCCAGACCTCTGGCCCCTGCAGTAGAGCTGTCAGTGAGCCATGTGGCAGGAGGTTCTTATGTTACACAGCATCTGTTCAGGGCATTGTCTCTGCAGCCCTTGCCCCAAGTCAGTTAATTTTAATTGTACACAGTTTGCATTCATTTAATATTCAGTTTCCCACAGCATTATGTAATATGCCAGTGCAAAATAGAAAGGTCCTTGTGATTTCTTATTGATGTTTGCTTCAGCCATCTCAATCTGAAGGAGGGTCTGCAGTGCACCACAGTGCAGTAGCTCGTTAAGATGCTCTCCACTGTGTATCTAGAAGATCCTGAGTATGGATGTGCATAGTTCAGCCCATTCAGCCTCCTCAGAAACTAGAGACATTGGTGAGATTTTCTGATTGTGTAGGTATGTTCTGGGCCCATGAGAGGTTGTGAGTGATGTGCACTCCCAGGAGTTTTAAGCTGCTCACAGTTTCCATTGCTGTGCTGTCGATATAGAGAGGGATGTGAGTGGTGAGAGTTCTCCTGAAGTCGATAACCATCTCTTTTGTCTTGTTGACGTTGAGTAAGAGGTTATTTGCCTGGCACCAGACCTCGAGCTCTTCCATCTCCTCTCTGGTAGCCATCTTATCGTTGTTGGTGATAAGCCCCTCCATTGTTGTGTCATCAGTGAACTTGACAATGTGATTGCTCGGGTGTTTGACCGAGCAATCATGTGTGAGCAGAGTGTACCGCAATGGGCTCAGTACACAGCCCTGGGGCATCCATGTTGAGGGTGATGGGGAGGCTGCAGCAATTATGCATCCTGACTATTTGAGGTCTGTTGGTCAGGAAGTCCCACACCCAGTTGCACAATGTGCATTTAGACCGAGGAGTAAGAGTTTGCTCACCAGGGTCTGTGGGACGGTAGTGATGAATGCCGAAATGAAAACCAGACACAGCACTCTGACATAACTGTCCTTGTTTTTGAGGTGTGTCAGAGCCAGGTGCATGACTGGTGCTATGGCATCTGTCGTAGAGCAGTTCTGTCAGTAAGCATATTGGTGAGTGTGCAGCGTGGCAGGAGTGGAGTTCTTATTGTGTGCCATTACCAACAGTTCAAAGCACTTCAAGATGTTTGGTGTCAGGGCCACCAGGCAGTAGTTACTTAGTTGTGAAGGTGTAGAGTTCTTTGATACAGGGATGATGATGGCTGCTTTGAAGCCTGTGGTGGCAGGAGCTTGGATGAGTGAAATGTTGAAGTTGCTCTTGAAGACAGCAGTGAGCTGGTGTGCACACTCCCTGAGTACCGGGCCTGGGATGTTGTCTGGCCTGGCAACCTTACGGGGGTTGACTCTGCAGAGTCCTCCTCATGTCTGCTGCTAAAACTCGGTCCTCAGTTGTAAGAATAAACTCTAGGTGGATATGCAATACTACTTTGGGTGAGACCCACACTGAGATGTGCTCACATCCAAGTTGAGTGTGAACCAACGTTATGGAGGAAAAATTTAGAAGACGCAAGGAAAGTGACTGACGGATGTCACAATTGAACAATTACACATGACTGGAAATGATGAACTAGATGTAACATTTAAAATGGACATCTTATAGTTTAAAATCCCAGTGTTGAGATAATAAAAATGCACATTTTTAAAGGAGATGTATTTCCGGCTTCGGTTTCCTCTCACAGTCCAAACACCTACTGGTTGATAAGTTAATTGGTCATTGCAAATTGTCCTGTAATTAGGCTAGGATTAAATCAGGGGTTGCTAGGTAACGCAGCGTGAAAGGCCAGAAGGGCCTGTTCCACGTTGTATCTCAATAAAATAAAATGAATAAGCTCAAGGTTGTATATAGTATACTACATAGTTTGTACTTTGAAATTTGAGGTTAGTCTTTGCACTGGGGGTCTTCTCAAGTATAAAACCGAGAACATTTTTAAATACATAACACAGATTGAACTGACAGGCACACATAGTCCATCCTCTTGGCCTGAGTCAGATAGTCTACCTCGACATTGAGCTGTACTACCAGCTCTCCATCATTTGCACGCCGACAGCCCCATCCTGTTCCAGGCTACTGAGCCTTGGTGCACTGATAAAGAGCTATCTGGCTCAACCTGACTCAAGGCTGAGGATTTCTGATATTTAAACCCTACACTGTAATGTCACAGGTGGTTATACGCTTGTATTTTAACTTTCAAATCCCTGCCAATGTTGTGCAGATATAGGGCAGAAAATTGGCAGATGGGAGTCTGACCCAGATGAGTGTGAGGTGCTGCACTTTGGGAGATCAAATGTAAAGGGAAAGTGCACAGTTAATGACAGCATTGAGGTACAAAGGGATCTTTGGGGTCTAAGTCCAAAGTTCCCTGAAAGTGCCATGCAGGGTAATAGGGTGGTAAAGAAGGTGTGTGGACGCTTGCCTTTAGTAGTCGAGTCAGTGCGATTGAGGGCCAGGAGGTTACATTGCAGCTTTATTAAATTCTACTTAGGTGGCATCAGGAGCGTGCCGCCTAATTCTGGTTGCCCATTATAGGACTGAATAGTTTTGCAAGCTCTCCTCATAGTACATGTCCTCTAGTTACATTGCTGTCTGGACTAGAGGGCATGTACTACGCAGAGAGCTTGGAAAACTAGGTTTGTTTTCTCCATATAAATACGGTATATAAAATTATGAGAGACATAAATAGACAGCTGGTATCTTTTTTTTCACCAGGATCAGACTGTCTCACACTAAAAGACATGCATTTAACTTGAGAGGAGGGAAGTTCAAAGGAGATGGGCAGGGCAAGGTTTTCGTACGCAGAGAGTGGTGGATACTTGCAATGCACTGCTAGGGGTGGTGGTGGATTTAACAGAGGGATTTAAAAATCTCTTAGATAGGCACACGAATATGCAGAGAAAGGGAGGGATCTGGGCCATGTGTGGGCAGAAGGTGTCAGTAGCTTAATTTGTTCACCACAACATAGTGCTATGTTGAGGCCAGTTCATTAGCTATGTTTAAAAGGAAGTTAGATATGGCCCTTGTGGCTACAGGGGTCAGGGGGTATGGAGGGAAGGCTGGGTTCTGAGTTGGATGATCAGCCATGATCATAATAAATGGCGGTGCAGGCTCGAAGGGCCGAATGGCCTACTCCTGCACCTATTTTCTATGTTTTCTATGTTTCTATGTATCACAATCCTCCAGCTTCATCCCAAAGTGTGCAGTCCTAGCAGCAGATGTAATAAGGATCTTGGGATCTCTATTATCCAACAGATGGATTGGTGTGATTGTTTGGTGGGGGGAGGGGGGGCTAGTTGAAATGGCAGTTTAGTAGTGGGGAGAAATCCAGGAAATTAGGGGAGGTGGAGGAGAAAAGCCTGAGGGAGACAGAATCCAGCTTTGAAGCAGTTTATGACAATATCAAGTTGATGTAGAGGATGGTGCATTTGATACCATCATCCCCTCGGAACTCAGTACTAAGCTCCAAGACCTGGGCTTCGATACCTCCCTATGGAACTGGATCCTCGTTTTCCTCACTTGTTGACCCCAGTCAGTCCGGGTTGACAACAACATCTTCTCCACAAACTAAACAGAGTTATGTAGAGCTACAATGGCGTATTTAAGTTTCCTGGCGACAGTGTCTCTACTTTCTTAAAACTTTGTGTAGATTTGGCATGTTACCTAAAAATTTGCTAAACTTCTATAGGTGCGTAGTGGAGAGTATCCTAACTGGTTGCATCATTGCCTGGTATGGAAACATCATTGCCCAGGAATGGCAAGTCTACAGGAAGTGCTGGACATAGTCCAGTCCATCACCGGCAAAACCCTTCCCCCACAATTGAGCACATTTGAATAGCATGCTACTGCTACATGCAACATCCATCACCAAGGACCTCCGCCATCCAGACCATGCTTTCTTCTCACTGTTACTATCAGGCGTGAGGAGGAGGAGGAGCCTTGGGTCTCACATAAACTGGTTCAGGAACAGTTACTACCCTACAACTATCAGGCTTCTGAACCAGCATAGATAACTTTACTCACCACAACCATGAACTCATTTCACAGCCTGTGTATTCAATTTCAAGTTCTTTGCAACTTATATTCTGAGTATTATTTATTTTTTTATTTGCAATTTGTCTTCTTTTGCACATTGGTTGTTCATCAGTCTCTATTTATGTATAGTTTTTCATAAATTCTATTGTATTTCTTTATTTTGTAAATGCCTGCAAGGAAATGCATCTCAGGTAACATATAACACACACAAAATGCTGGAGGAACTCAGCAGGCCAGGCAGCATCTATGGAATACTCCTGCTGGAGGGTCTCGGTCGGAAACATCGAGTGTACTCTTTTCCATAGATTCTGCCTGGCCTGTGGAGTTCCTCCAGGATTTTGTGTGTGTCGCTCAGATTTCCAGCATCTGCAGGTTTTCTCTTGTTTGTGATTAGGTAACATATAGGTACTTTGATAATATATTTACTTTGACTTTGGTGAACTTTTCAAATTTCCTATTCTGGGCATCTGGAGCTGATATAATTGGGGATATTTTAAAAGAACTTATTACATTTGTGAAAGATGAAGGATTGAGGGCTATGTGGGACTGGCACAGAAGAGGAGATGAGGTCTAAGGCAGATCAACCAGATCGTCTTGAATGACAGAGCAGGCTCGAGGGGCCAAATGGCCTACCCATTCTCTCACTTCCTGGGTTCCATGTGCAATATTGCCTCGGAGCAGTCCAGTACATGGGTGGTCTGTGACAGTAACACTGTTTTCCTAAGTGTCTCCTTCCCCCTTGCTCAGTTTACAGTCATGTTCCAACAGAGGTTGACAGCAGGCTGCTGGTATTAAAGTGCTTTCTCTTCCCATCACTGCCGGCATTTGACAGACTTGCGGCATATTAAGTAGCTAATATTTGAGGGTCAGTCTCAAAGCAGAAACTTTGCTGTGTATGTTTTTTCCGGCATGTTATAAACAAGTGTCAAGTATTTTAACAGTTTGTGTCCCCTCAGTATTTTTGAGATTGGAATTACTTGTGTGTTTTTCCTCTGCTATTTTTTGGGGCTACGTTTACTTGAGGAAAATTCAGATGGGAGGGGGGATGTTTGTTTTCCATCATACAATTGCATTCCTACCACGAGATGTGATTAATCCGTTGAGTGCTGGGTGGAGATCTGAATGTGTCTTGACAGTTTGTCTTTGTCATTGGCGACTTGACTCAGCCTTTACAGCATGACTTTAATATTTTCCAGGTCAGTTTTTCTTTGTAGTTGGTGCTTCTTGTTGCAGAGACTCTTTGATCATTACTTGTCCTTTTATCAGTTTTTCTCTTGTTGTGAAGGTTGTGAATGCCTCAGGAATTAAGCCGCAGTCTAAAACAAAACACTAAACAGACACAAAGTAAAATGCAGAAGTGTTTAAATTCAAAGCCACTATGAACATTTAAATATTGAAGAAAAGCGAGCTTACCTATAAAAACTGTTCGTGTTTCATGGTTTTTCAATGGACAAACTCAGAGGAAAATGTGAAGCTGTACCTCAAAGATTCATCTTGCATGGTGAACTGAAAGAAAGGAGGAAATAGGAGATGTGACGAATTTGTCTAAAAGAAAAATATTTTATGGGATAGATGTGCTATCTATGCCAGTTGTGTGGCAGGGTGGAGATAGGTCTCTAACAAAGGAGGTGTAAGGTGCTCCTTCCCTCTGCTAGCCTACAGGTCATCCTTGGGCAAGGTGTGACACTTGCTTAGACCGCCGAGCGGGGTGACATGAAGCCATGGGAGCAGGTGGTAGATGCTTGTATGAGCAGCCAATTCATATCACAAGTCCTGGTTGTGTGACCAGTGACTCCAGACAAACAATTTCTGAAAAGTATTGATAATCGCTGGGGTCACCCATCTTGTAAAGACACTGCCCACAAGAAGGCAATGGCAAACCACTTCTGTAGAAAACTTTGCCAGGAACAATCATGGTCAAGACCATGATCGCCCATGTCATACAATACAGCACATAATGTATGAATTAATAAATAAGTGGGCCATCCTTTGTCGATCAGGTAATTTGTTAACATTTATTAGCTGGCAATTCCTCACAAATAGGATATTAAATTTGACTATAGACGAATGTGCAAAGTAATAATGGAAAAGTACAAACTGGTTTAATTTTGACTTCCACATCAGTAATATACCAATAAATTACACCATACCAAGTCATATGCTCTCAGCCTTATTTGTCAGTGAATGTAAAGCTCGCTGAAGTTTCTGATGCCAAAGAAAGGTGGAACTTGTTGTATTTATAACTTGAAAATCAATGTAAAATTATTCTACCTGTATGTTCACATAGTGTACAAAATGCTTGTGCAGCATACTGGTACCAAAATTACTGAAGTAAGCCATCTAAGATGGCTAGAGCAACATGCACAAAATTCTGGATGAAGGGTCTCGGCCCGAAACATAGACTGTACACTTTTCCATCGATGCTGGCTGGCCTGCATGGTGTGTGTGTTGCTCGGATTTCCAGCGTCTGCAGATTCCCTCTTGTTTGTAAAGTGGCTAGAGACCCACTAGTATGCTGATATATGTTTTGTTTTCCTGGAATTTCATTTATAAAAGATCTGATTATTTTCTTCGTGAATTTGGTAGAGAAACCCTGAATCTAAAATATACAGTCTCACAGCACAGAAAGAGGCTCCTCGGCCCAGCAAAAATACAAACATCTACTGTGTACGAATTCCATTCTAATGTTCCCGCATTCCTAGCACCATATTCCATCACTCCTCAACACACTAGGCACAGTTTACAGTTGCCAATTACCTATGGGCCTTCATGTCTTTGGGATGTGGTTGAAAAATTAAGAAACGTAGTTCATCATAGGGACAATAAGCAAACTCTACGAAGATGGTGTAGTGCCCTAATTGAGATTTTTACTGCTATGCTGTAGGTATTTCATTTTAGCAGTTCTGTAAGAGCAGTCTATTCTGCTTTCAACTTGTTTGGGTTTGAGCTGAGATAAGAGGCTTGTTGCTGAATTTAGGAATGTGGTGTCAGCCAATCAGAATGACAGAATAGGGAGAAGGCAAGGTTGAGGTCATTTTTTGGCGGGAGCTCGGAGAAGACAGGAGGGAAGATGGTGGAAGATGCCATCCCTGTTGCACAAGGTGCTTTGTGCAGATGAATGCAAGGTTGAGGTCATTTTTTGGCGGGAGCTCGGAGAAGACAGGAGGGAAGATGGTGGAAGATGCCATCCCTGTTGCACAAGGTGCTTTGTGCAGATGAATGGCTTCGAGGAGGTAGAACCAATACTCCCGCGGGAGAACCTGATTGTTCAAGATGGGTTTCGAGCAACATTTGGAAGGTGATGTGTGCTTTTGTGCAGACCAAGGGTCCAGCATGCGAGGTACAGACAAGTTCAGGATTTGAGTTCCACCGTGCACATGTGACTGTTTAAGTATAATAGGCTCTTTTTGGCTTCACTCTTTCCTTCCTTTAATAACTGGTTCCTTAAGTTAATGTTCTTAAATATGCTTATTAATTGTATGCAGTGTACAATCTGTTATTTCTTGCCAAGGGCAATAAATCACACGGCATTCACACAAAGCGGGGTTTGGGTGGGCAAGATATCCCAACCTCAGGGGTGTGGCAGGACCAAAGTCGTATACACCCTGGATGTACAAAGCCTGAGAAAGGTGGGTTTCTCGCCACTGAATCCAGTGGCTGTTAGCGAGAGGCTAACGAGCCGCATTTCCAGAGATGCCCAGTAAAAGGGGGTTTCAATGACATCAAAGGTCAGGGTCAGACGCTGAAGATTGAAGCAGCAGCTTTACCAGCCTCCAGAGCACTGTAGTACTTGTGTGTAGTTATCATGCCTTTGAGCCTGCACAGGTAGACAGAAGTTGTGAGTGAGTGGTTTGCAAGTTGTGAAGACGATTCCAAGTTTATGAGCAATGTGCTTTGATTGAAGCAGTGCACCTGGATGCCAGTTCTCTGTTACACTGTGAGCTGTAAGATCATGGTAGAATAAAATTCCATTTGTGCTGAGAAGTTTGGGTGCTGCTAACGAAGATTTTAGACAAAAGTGCCAAGTTGATGTGGTTTGGAGATAGCCTAATTATCACAACTGTTCAAAAGTGGACGTGTTACATCCGCCCTGCTGTGCTTACTTGGGCAGTTAACATCAAACATTGTATGAATCAACCACAAACAGAAGCAACTGTATTCCTGAGCTGCACCAACTAATTTATTATTACTGAATAATGATTGATTGAACTCGATTGATTCCGATCTGGAACAAGCACTAGGCAATGAAGCTTAACTTCTCTAGTGTATTGGCATATCACTTCTATCTATGGTGTTGCTTACAATTAGTCAAAGAATATAGTTTTATTTAATATTGAGTTTATTCTCAACAAAGTGAAAAGTTGTTACAAGAAATATGTCCCTTACTGAGAGGGCAGTACATAGAAATACTGAGCAGCCATCTCCCAGAAACCCACCAAACCAAAACAGGTTATTGTGGACCTTGTGAATGGGGATACTCTAAGAAATATTTATGTCATAGTTTTCAAAAGGGCTTGTGTACAAAAAATTTAAATCTGAGGAAAATAATATCTGCTCACACTTCTTGTTTGTAAAACCTATCAAAATGCCCCATTAAGTTCGGATAGAATTCTTATAGTTAATGTATTGAAATGTCCCAAGGCATTTCACTGGAACAAAACAAATGGTAACACTGAGATGCAGAGAATGATGTTATTACATCTTGGCCAGGAGGTGGGTTTTAAGGAGTGTCTCAGAGGTTAGTGCTAGAGAAGCATTGGAGGAGGATAGCATGGTCATTTGTGCCAAAGTTTGCTGACTCTTTGCAGTTGATGTGATAGGAGATTTACCTTTGTCATTGTCACATAGGACTATCATATGAAACTTCAGCAAGAAGCATTGAAGCCTGGTTCCTGGAGTGATGGGAATGGATTTAGGAGCTAACTGCATGTTTGAAAAAGGGGAGAAAGAGCGTCCAGGTAGGGGGCAAGAGCAGAGATGTCGAGAGGATGTTTTTCCAGACAGCATGGAAACAGCCCTATTGATCAATCAAGTCCAAGCCAACCATCAAGCACCCACTTACAGTAATCCTTCACGTGCCCTACTTTGCTCCATTAACTCCCTTCAGATTCTACCACTCTTCTTCATGCCATGGAGAACTTACAGTGGACAATTAAACTCCCAACCTGCGTGCTTTTAGCACATGGGAGGAAACTAGAGTGCCGGGGTTGGGGGGGGGGGGGCGGGATACAACACAGTACCAAAGTCATGATTGGAAATGGATCACTGGAGCAGTGTGGCAGCTGCCCTACCAGGTATATCAGTCATGGAAAATTTGCTGCACCCATTTCTTTCAGCTCTTTATTTAATCACATGTCATAATTGAATCTGCTTCTGCGATGATGGGGATCCTAAGGATAGAGCTGAGGTGGATCATTCCACCTGGCACTTCCAATTGACAATAATTAGGTGCCTCATTTTTTTTGTTTCAAAAATACATTTTATTCCTAAAAACTATACACAAAAAAATAGAAAACAGGGCTTTGTTTTCTTGACATTCATACTTTTGCTCAGTCTGTTGTTTTGATACCGAGTGAGTATGGATTTGCAACAACATCTCCTCCATAGTCACCACAAGGCTGTGTGTTTAACCCCCTACTTTACTCACTTGATACTTATAACTGTGAGCTTAGTACAATTCCAATGCCATGTTTAGGTTTGCTAATGACGCCACTGTTGTAGGCCGAATCAAAGGTGGTGACAAATCAGTATATAGGAGAGAGATTGAAAATCCGGCTGAGTGGTGACAGAACAACAACTTCTTACTCAATGCCAGCAAGACAAAAGAGATGATTATCGGTTGCAGGAAGAAAAAGCTGAAGGTCCAAGAGCCAGCCCTCTTTTGGGGATTGGAGTTGGAGAGAGGGTCAGTAGCTTTAAATTCCCTGGTGTTATCATAACAGAGGACCTGTCTTGAGGCCAACACATTAAGTACCATAACACAGAAGGGACAACAGTGCCTCTACTTTCTTAGAAGTTTGTGTCAATTTGATACATCACCAAAAACCTTGACAAACATTTATACACAATGAGTATCCTAACTGGTTGCATCATGGCCTGGTATGAAAACACCAATGCCCAGAAACAGAAAATGGTGGATATAGTCCTGTCCATCACAGGCAAGGTCCTCCCCATCACTGAGCACATTTGCAAAGAGCGCTGCACAAGAAAGCTGCATCCACCACCAAGGCTCCCCCACTATCCAGGCCATGCCCTCTTCTCACTACTACCATGGAGCAGTATATAGAGAAGCAATATGTCTCACACCACCAGATTCGGGAACAGTTATTACTCTGCAGTCATCAGGTTCCCGAACCAATGTTTCAATGGTTCCATTTAACATCAGAGAATGTATACAGTATACAACCTGAAATCCTTACGCCTCACAGACATCCACGAAACAGAAGAAAAACCCCTAAGAATCAATGACAGGAAAACGTTAAAACCTCAAAGCCTCCCCACACACAAGCAGCAGCAAATCATCAACCCTCCCCCCTCTCCTCATGGATAACTTCACTCACCATAACTGAACCTTCAGACTCAGTTTCAAGGACTGTACAATTCATGTTCTCAGTATTTTTTCGTTTGTCCTTCTTTTGCACATTGGCTGGTTGCCTGTCTTTGTTTATGTGTAGTTTTTTCATAAATTCTATTGCATTCCTTTATTTTTTCATAAATGCCCGCTGATGGGACCTATCAAGTGTGACAGTGGGAAAGTGTGTATGGAACCGGAGGAAATAGCAGAGGTACTTAATGGATACTTTACTTCAATATTCACTATGGAAAAGGATCTTGGTGATTGTAGTGATGACTTGCAGCAGACGGAGAAGCTTGAGCGTGTAGATATTAAGAAAGAGGATGTGCTGGAGCTTTTGGAAAGCATTAAGTTGGATAAGTCGCCGGGACCAGATGAGATGTACCCCAGGCTACTGTGGGAGGTGAGGGAGGAGATTGCTGAGCCTCTGGCAATGATCTTTGCATCATCAATGGGGATGGGAGAGGTTCCGGAGGATTGGAGGGTTACGGATGTTGTTCCCGTATTCAAGAAAGGGAGTAGAGACAGCCCAGGAAATTATAGACCAGTGAGTCTTACCTCAGTGGTTGCTAAGTTAATGGAGAAGATCCTGAGAGGCAGGATTTATGAACATTTGGAGAGGTATAATATGATTAGGAATAGTCAGCATGGCTTTGTCAAGGGCAGGTCGTGCCTTACGAGCCTGATTGAATTTTTTGAGGATGTGACTAAACACATTGATGAAGGAAGAGCAGTAGATGTAGTGTATATGGATTTTAGCAAGGCATTTGATAAGGTACCCCATGCAAGGCTTATTGAGAAAGTAAGGGGACATGGGGTCCAAGGGGACATTGCTTTGTGGATCCAGAACTGGCTTGCCCACAGAAGGCAAAGAGTGGTTGTAGATTGGTCATATTCTACATGAATGTCGGTGACCAGTGGTGTGCCTCAGGGATCTGTTCTGGGACCCTTACTCTTCATGATTTTTATAAATGACCTAGATGAGGAAGTGGAGGGATGGGTCAGTCAGTAAGGTTGGAGGTGTTGTGGATAGTGTGGTGGGCTGTCAGAGGTTACAGCGGGATATTGATAGGATGCAGAACTGGGCTGAGAAGTGGTAGATGGAGTTCAACCCAGATAAGTGTGAAGTGATTCATTTTGGTAGGTCAAATATGATAGCAGAATATAGTATTAATGGCTTGGCAGTGTGGAGGATCAGAGGGATCTTGGGGTCCAAGTCCATAGGACGCTCAAAGCAGCTGCGCAGGCTGGCTCTGTGGTTAAGAAGACGTATGGTGTATTGGCCTTCATCAATTGTGGAATTGAATTTCAGAGCCGAGAGGTAATGTTGCAGCTATACAGGACCCTGGTCTGACCCCATTGGGAGTACTGTGCTCAGTTCTGGTCGCCTCACTACAGGAAGGACGTGCAAGCCATAGAAAGGGTGCAGGGGAGATTTACAAGGATGTTGCCTGGATTGGGGAGCATGCCTTATGGGATTAGGTTGAGTGAATTTAGCCTTTTCTCCTTGGAGCGACGGAGGATGAGAAGTGACCTGATAGAGGTGTATAAGATGATGAGAGGCATTGATTGTGTGGATAGTCAGAGGCTTTTTCCCAGGGCTGAAATGGTTGCCACAAGAGGAGACTGGTATAAGGTGCTGGGGAGTAGGTGTAGAGGAGATGTCAGGGGTAAGTTTTTTACTCAGAGAGGTGAGTGCATGGAATGGGCTGCCGGCAACGGTGGTGGAGGGGGATACGATAGGGTCTTTTAAGAGACTTTTGGATAGGTTCGTGGAGCTTAGATAAGTAGAGGGCTATATGTAAGCCTAGTAATTTCTAAGGTAGGGACATGTTCAGCACAGCTTTGTGGGCCGAAGGGCCTGTATTGTGCCGTAGATTTTCTATGTTTCTATATACACTCAGTGGCCACCTATTAGATACGTCTGTACACCTGCTCATTAATGCAAATATCTAATCAGCCAATCATGTGCAAAAATGCCTTTTAAATGAGAGAAGCCAAAGGAAAATGGCCAGACTGGTTCAAGCTAACTCAAATAACCACGCGTTACAACAGTGGTGTGCAGAAGAGCATCTCTGAATGCACAACCTGTTGAACCTTGAAGTGGATGAGCTACAGCAACAGAAGACCAACATACAGTTCTGCACAAAAGTCTTAGGCACCCTAGATTTTTTTATGGTTTAAAATGCAATGGCCTCTACCGAGCCCTGATCTCAACATCATCAAGTTTGTCTAGGATTACCTGGAGAGGGAGAAGCAGCTGCAGAAGGACTGTGGCAGGTTCTCCAAGATGCTCGGAACAAGCTACCAGTTGATTTTCTTATAAAACTGCACAACAGTGTACCTAAGAGAATTGATGCAGTTTTAAAAGCAAAAGGGTGGTCACACCAAATATGGATTTGATTTGTTTTTTTTACTGTTTACTGCTCTTTGTAGTAAATTTATTGATATTTAGAATCTTCTAATTTCATTGTTTTTGGAAGTACCTTCACTTTACAGGATTTTGCACAAAATCATAAAATCAGAAGGTACCTAATAATGCGGCCATTGAATGAAAATCTATTATCATAGTAATGCTTCTGCCTGTTAAATATGGAAGCTTTAATTATTAACATTGAGCTTTTGAGCAAAATTTTAGCAGTAAAACAAACTTCAAAGCAAAGCCATACTCCTGAAGAACACCAGTGTAGGACTGTGAGAGGGAGCAGCCTATTGGTTCCCTGTTGTTGGTTCTAGTCAGTATCTGTGTGTAAGATAACAATTCTCATTCTGATTTTGATTTATTATTGTGTTATTTATTTATTTCATTATTTGCAATTAGCAATATCTTATATCTTTAAATTATCTGATTAAAGTATTGCAGAATATAAGCTGGCATTCTGAGAAGATGACACGCTCAAATATGCACTGATGATGGCTTCTCAATTGGAGCCAAAAGGTCTGCAAACATTTTGCCAAGCTTGGCGATCAACCAAACTTCCAAATATCTATTTGATTATCTATTTATTTTATTTTATTTGTCTATAACTAAGATTTTATTCATTTATTCATATTCAAGATTTATTCATATTCAAGAGTTTACATAGAACAGTACAGCACAGAAACATGCCCTTCGGCCCACAATGCTGTACCAAACTAATTAAATGCCCAACTAAACTGACCCCTTCAGCCAACACAATATCCATATCCCTCCACTTCCTGCACATTGATGTGCTTCCTAAGATCCTTTTGAAGATTTCTATTGTATTTACTGCCACGATCACTCCAGGCAGCAGATTTCAGGCACCCACCACTCCCTATGTAAAGAAAAACCTGTCCCACACAGCTCTCACCTTAAATGCATGCCCTCTGATATTAGACATATCAAACCTGGGAAAAAGATACTGGCTGTCTATCTGTGCCTCTGGTAATTCATATAAATCTCTATCAGGTCTCTCTGCCTCTGCTGTTCCAGAGCAAACAACCCTAGTTATCTACCCTCTCCTTATAGCACACACCCTCTAATCTAGGTAGCATCCTGGTAAACCTCTTCAAAACCTCAGCATTCTTCCTATAATGGGGCAACCAGAACTGGATGTAATACTCCAGATGCAGTCTAATTGGAGTTTTATAATACCCTCGTGGTAAAGAAGGCATGTGGCTTGCTTGCCTTTATTAGTTTAGTGTTGGACTTAAAGCTTAGTACTACCCAAGCCTCACATCGGTGCTTTTGTTTTAATCCAAGCAGTATTCAAAAGAACTTGAGAAATAAACTTAACTTTTTTATTTATTCCTCCTTTGTTATCCCCTTTTATATGTCTAAAATGAATTTGGCAAATTATGCTTGAAGCTGATAAAAACATATATTTAACTAAACTTGTATGGAAGTAATTGTTAACAGATGGCTTGGTGGTTACGCCCTCCCAGATGAAAAGACACTCTCCAAATAAAAAGTCATAATTTTTAGAACCTCATAAATCACCTCTTAGATACCTTCTCTCTGATGGGAATTTGAAATCATGCCGATAGTGCAGTCTCTTTTGTTGTAACTTCCTTCCCTGGTGGTGGATGCCTTAAACTGTTTAAAACCCATAAATTGCTGGACAGTAATGAAGCCATCATTACTTTCGTACATCTATAATATGTGCTCCTAACTATAAATTCCAAACTTCCCTAACTCTTTTAGATTAATTTTATAGGTATGTTTTTGTACTTCTTGGAATGATGGTCATCCACACCTTGGTAAATACAGAAGAACTAGAATCAGAACGTAGATCAAACCTATTCTGCTGATCAGTACGATCATGGAGCCAGGTCCTCAGCCATTCCCCATATTCTTCAGTACTCATAAATCTGTTCATCTCTGTCTTGGATATACTCAACTTCTGCTGACTGCCAAGGTAGAGAATTCTGAAAATCTTCAACTGCATACATCAAAAGTTTTCATCTTGTCAGTCTTGTGAGGACAACTTCTTATCCTGAGTTTTGCCCCTAGTTTTAGTGACCACACCAATGACAACAGCCTCTTCCAGCGTCTGCTTTGGTGGTCCCTGTGTGAATGTGATCATCTGTAATTCTTCCAAACTGCAGTGAGCACGGTCTTCTCCATCTTTTACCCTCCTCGGGGTTGAGCCTTTCAAATTTAAGCTGCACTGACTCCAAAGCCAGTTCATGATTTACCGTATATATATATAGACTAGACTGCGCACAGTACTCAAATGAGATCTCAGCAATGTGTCACTGTGTCATCCCCCTTTGTGCTACCCTCTCCATGCACAAATCCCAATGAACCATTTGGCCTTTTTAGTTTCTTTCTGTGCCTGCACGTTTACATTGTTCATTTCCTGAAACAACACATC
The DNA here is from genome assembly GCF_963921235.1 of Mobula hypostoma. Taxonomy (NCBI): domain Eukaryota; kingdom Metazoa; phylum Chordata; class Chondrichthyes; order Myliobatiformes; family Myliobatidae; genus Mobula; species Mobula hypostoma. The sequence continues at coordinate 119,513,070 of NC_086099.1, read as the reverse complement.
CAAATCCCTTTGCGATGAAACAAAAGTAGAAAATGCTGGGAGTACTCAGCCAGTCAGACAGTGTCTTTTAAGAAAGAATCAGAGTTAATATTCCAGCTCTATGATCTTTTGTCAGAATTTAATCAGAATAATTCTGATGAAAGGACATCAAAATTGTTCTAATCCTGATTAAATTTCGTTAACTGTTTCATCTCTCCACAACACCAACTGACCTGTTGAGTATTTTTATTTTATTCCCTCTTAATGCTTCTCAGTCTCGCATACCTTTTTTTGGGGGAAAAAATGCTTTTGTACTCTTCACAGAGCACAGCCCCACATTTTTGCACATAGTGTTCATCTGGCCCACATGCTTAACCCATTCATTACCTATTGCAGACTCTGTGTCCATCTCACAACTCAGTCTCTCAGCTTTCATGCACATTACATATAAATTGTTAATAACAGAGAGGCCAACATTGATTTCTTTGGCATCTCAAGAATAGTCTGCCACAAAAAAAAAATCATTTTGTGTTCTACTCTTTAATCAATCCTCTATCGGTTATGTTACGTAAACCTGAACCCCTTGGGTCTTTATTTCATGTAGCAGTCTATTATGTGGTATTTTCTTAAAAGTTTTTTGAAAATTCAAATAAACTGCCCTCAATATTTCCCCTTTATCTAGCCTGCTGGTTTACATTCACATGAAAACTACATTTGTCAAACATCACTCTCTTTCATAAAGATGCACTTATTCTATCTAATCATGTTTTGATTTCCCAGCTGTAACCGTCTCCTTAAAGATTGGATTCTAGTTCTGTTTTTTTTCTAATTATTTCTCCATTTTCAATGACAAGTCTTGGAGGACTTCACGTAATTCATGTTATTGGACTGTAATTCACGTTATGATTCACGTAATTCACGTTATTGGACTGTAATTCACGTTATGATTCACGTAATTCATGTTATTGGACTGTAATTCACGTTATGATTCACGTAATTCACGTTATTGGACTGTATTTCACATTATGATTCACGTTATTGGACTGTAATTCACGTTATGATTCACGTAATTCACGTTATTGGACTGTAATTCACGTTATGATTCACATAATTCACATTATTGGACTGTATTTCACATTGGTGGTGGCATCCGTTAGTCTCGCGAGACCATGGAGCTGTGCCTGGAAAGCCTTGCTTCAGTCTGTGTTAGAGCAGCGTCTGCTGTGGCTGTAGAGGCCCACACGGGAGTGACAGTCTCGGCTGCATCAACTGCACTTGAAGGCGCTGTCCTCCAGTGTTGTCTTGGTGCTGTTTTTCCGACGAGTGAGCTTTTCTTCAGCAGCAAGCCTCAGCTTCTCTTCTCCTCTTTTTAGACCTCTGCGTAGTTCCAGCCTCCAGTGAGAGCAATCGCTTGCGATGTCTTCCCAGCTCTCGACGTTCATTTTCAGTGACTTAATGTCTCTCTTGCAAACATCTTTGAAACGAAGATGGAGCCGCCCTTGTGTTCTCTTGCCGGAGGCCAGTTCCCCGTACAACAGGTCTTTCATGATCCTCCCGTCTGACATGCGGTGTACGTGGCCCAGCCAGTAGAGACGGCGTTGTTGGAGCAGGGTGAAGAGGCTGGGTATCTGGGTGCGGGCCAGGACCTCATTGTTGGTGACTCGGTCAGTCCACATTCACATTATGATTCACGTAATTCACATTATTGGACTGTAATTCACGTTATGATGTGCTTCTGGTTTCTGGTCACTCCTTTTTTTTTTGCTGCTATTTTGGGTGATTTTGATCAGGCAGACTCGACTGTGCTGAGTTGGCCAGAACTGAGCTGGACTGGATATGCCTGGACTCTTTCAATGACTTTGTGGTTTGGTGTTTTATATTCTGTGTTCTTCGCTTGTTTTTTTTTTGCTATTTGTGTGATTTGTTCTTTGTTTCGCATGTTGGGGTTTGACGTTTTTCTTTGAACAGATTCCATGGTTCTGTTTTGTGGCTGTCTATGGAAGGACAAATCTCAGGGCTGTATGTTGCATACATACTTTGATAAGAAATGCCACACTGGGTCAAGTGCTGCCTTGACGTCATGACTGTCATTCTCATAATCTATCTGGAATTTAGCTCTGTCTTTATGTTTGCACCAAAGCCAAAGCTGAGTGATCCAGGCAAAAACCCAAACTAATCCGATTTTTGATAGGTGCTACTTGGTAGAACTGCCATTGATGCCCTACAGAACTGGACATGATCATGAATGGCCTGATGGGACAAGTATTTTAACTATATTGTAACTTTCTGTGGTCAGGACAGACCAGGACAATTTTCCATATTACTGTGTAGATGCCAGTGTTATAACTACACTGGAAAAATTTTGCTGGACTCACAACTAGAATCTGTAGCCTTCAGCATAACCCCCAGGGTGTTTTCTGCTCCCATTGCCTCAGTTTTCTCACCTCCTTCTGTTTAAAAACTTTTACAATGATGGGAACCTCATAATGAAGCTGAGGTGCATAATCCACTCAGCAGTTCATGCTGAAGATGTCTATAACATTTAATGTCGGGGTCCACCATAGTCAACCTTGTTCTTGCAACCAGCTGTTAACTATTTCATTATCTGCACCCATCCCTAGCTGGTAGACTTGATTGCAGAATTGCTTAACTCTGATTATTGATTTTTTTTTCCTCATTGGCATTCATGAGGTCCTATGTTGCAGCTAAATCAGTTGGCATATCACTTTCTGAGAAGTGTGATGTTGCTCCCAGCACACCCTTACTGAACCTGCGTTAGTCCACTCTCTTGATGGCAAAGCTGGAGTGAGAGAAATGCCAGGCTACAAAGTATTGACTTTGTAGAATATTATTCTGCTGCTACCGGTGCCCTCTGCAGTGTATTAATGCCCAGCTACTGGAATTTTTGGAATCTTAACTTATTTGGAACAATGATAGTGCAGCAGTGTATGTTGAAAGGTGTTCACATTGTGAGCTTAAGACTCCTGAACTAGGGTGTATCACTGTAGAGAACCTACTAGGATGTGTGCTGGTTGCTCGTACCAATGAGAGAGGCTTCAGCAACAGTTAGGTTACTGAGCACAGGGTCAAGTTATCACTGCCACTGCCTTCCATTGGATTAGCCAGCAGTTGTGTCCTTCAGGGGCAATTTACAGCGACAACTTACCAACCAGCATGACCTTAACACATGGGAGGAAACTAGAGGACCCGGGGGAAACTTGTGCAATCATAGGTAGCACCAGGGTTCTAGACTGAATGCAGGTCTCTGCAGCTGTCAGACATCTGCTCAGTTAGCTATGCCACTGCGCTGTGCAGGTTGGCCAGGCTAAAGAGCTTTAATGTGTTTAAATCACAATGGATCTTCTGGCTTTATTTTTATTCCTTTTTATTGGCATCAGTTTTCTTTGCAGCTGAGTGGCTTGGTAAGCTATAGAGGACAATGAAGAACCAGCCACATTCCAATAGGACTGCCTGTACCAGAATGGATAGCAGTGGCCAGATGGGGCTTTATCAGCAATCCAGTTATTTCATAGAAATCATTTCTAAGATTGTTTTTGTATATACATCTTTTTCCAGATTTACTTGATTTGACTGAATTTGGTTTCCAAATTGCCATAGATGAACTTGAACTTGCAGCAGCAGATTGTTAAGCCGGGCCTCTGTAATATCTATCCAGTAATCCAACCATCATGCCAGCCCACCTGTGCACCATTTCTTATCCTTAATCTTTCCAATAGGTGATTCAGTAAGAAATACTCTGCCAATGTAGAGAGGTCATAAAGGAGTTTTGTGTGAGAGGGAAGTATTTCCATACGTCAGGTCTGCATGTTAGAAGCACATTAGCTTGATCATGTTTTAATGCTGTTAAGAAAGGATATGTGTCCAAATGAGCTTCTGATGGATCTCATAAGCATCACAGTATTCCTTTGCAAAGCTCCTGGAATAGTATTGTCAGGTTTTGTGGCGTATCATCATGTAAATTCTGTTGACCCGTTGCAGTATCTTGTAGCTGTAGTCCTTAGAGAAACATACAACTAGACAAGCAGTGCTGACCATGCTTAAAGAGTGAAGGAGCATGATGGCATGGGTTGAAGAGACCCCAATGCAGGGGTTCCCAGTCTGGGAGCCACAGACCCCTCAGTTATTGGTAAGGCAACATGACATAAAGTTCAACGTTCAAGGTAAATTTTATGATTAGAGTACATGTATATCACCATACACAGCCCTGAGATTAATTTTCCTGCAGACATACTCAGCAAGTCAATAGAATAGTAACTCTAACAAGTTCAATGAAAGAGCAACCAGAGTGCAGAAGACAGCAAGCTGTGCAGTACAGATATAAATAAATAGCAGTGGATAATGAGAACTTGAAATGACAAGATAAATAGCCTTTAAAGTGAGATCGTTGAGTGTTGGAGCATCTCAGTGAACGGCAAGTGAGTGTAGTTATCCTCTTTTGTTTAGGAACCTGATGATTGTGGGGTAGTAACTGTTCTTGAACCTGGTGATGTGAGTCCTGAGGCTCTTGAACCTTCTACCTGATGGCAACAGTGAGAAAGGAGCATGACCTGGGTAGTGAGGGTTTCTGGTGTTGAATGCTGCTTTCATGTAGATGTGCTCAGTGGTGAGGAGGGTTTTACTAATGATGTACTGGGCCATATCCACGTGCCATGGAAACACCAATAATTAAGATTAGGAACCCCTGTCCCAAGTGGATGAGTGAGATCTGGAGAGGCGGATGAAGAAGTGTTCAAAGGATGCATGTTTTTTTGCCAGGAGGCCCTCTCTCCTTGAGTAAAGAGCTGGGATATCCTCTCTAATGCACCGGTGCCTGATGTTGCTGACCTTTTACTTTGCTGCTCCTTAAATTTATTTCCCAGAGAATTATCAGACTGCTTCCTTCTTTGTAATATTCAGTATCAGAATATAAGAAGAACATTTATATTACTATTGTTCCATTGCAACATAGATGGTGGCCATTTGGCCCATTGGATCTACACCATTTCTTGGAGCAATTCCATTTCAGCCCAACCCATTTTGTAATCTATTCTCCCAACATTCCCTTTAACTTCCCAGGGATTCTACCATTACACTTGCAGAAATTCACGGTGGGAATATGATTTACCAGCCCCCTGTCGGATGTAGCAGGAGGAAACCTGAGGGAATCCATCTGCTCACAGGGGCTGCGTGCAGCTTCCACAGTGACCAGGCCAGAGGTCAAGGCTGATGCTATGTCGCTGGTGCAGGGGTAGCAGCTACATGTTATGTGTCAGGATTCTTTTGGCACCTGTTTGAGCAAGCCAATCTTAAATTATAAGCAACACACATCAAAGATGCTGGTGAACGCAGCAGGCCAGGCAGCATCTCTAGGAAGAGGTAGAGTCGACGTTTCAGGCCGAGACCCTTCGTCAGGACTAACTGAAAGAAGAGCTAGTAAGAGATTTGAAAGTGGGAGGGGGAGGGGGAGATCCAAAATGATAGGAGAAGACAGGAGGGGGAGGGATGGAGCCAAGAGCTGGACAGGTGATTGGCAAAGGGGATATGAGAGGATCGTGGGACAGGAGGCCCAGGGAGAAGGAAAAGAGAGGGGGGGGGAACCCAGAGGATGGGCAAGGGGTATAGTCAGAGGGACAGAGGGAGAAAAAGGAGAGAGAGAGAGAAAGAATGGTGTATATAAATTTTCATCAAGGCTTCACTAACCTTTAATACCCTTCAGATCTACAGCTCCACTTCTGATTGCGTGCCTCCAGTTCTAATCACTCTTTTGACTGTATTTAAAAAAAACACACCTCTACAAACTCAAAAATACTATTTCCATATTTCACTGGCTTCCTCTAGCCGATGCTCTCTCTCACCTTTTGTCAGTGGTGATTGCATTTTCGACTTTTTTACTCAGTGGTCATTCTTAGCATGGGAAGCTGACTATTTAATAATGCAGTTAAGTCTGGTCAAGTGGATGGTCCAGTGTGAAAGACTAAAAAGCTGCCAGGAATAAAAATTCTGACTATTCCATGAGTCAGGTTTTTGAAGCCAATAGACACATTCCTACACAGCAAGTGGAGTTAATTGATAGAAATATCTTGAACCTGGATATGATTGATCTTGTAGGACGTTAACTACTCACTGGATAATCCTTGAGTCCACTGAACTAACAGATGAGTTAGTACAATCGTTTTAACTTCCCAAGATGTCAAGTAACAGAAAGTGTTTTGGGAAGGAACATAAGGAATCATTCTCTGTGAACTCATCTAGGAAAAGGAAGGAAAAGTACCATTAATATTCCCATTCAGAAATGATGTTGACTCATGAATTCTGTTTGTCTGTCTGTGAAATTGGATGACAGGGCTCAGACTTAATGTCTATTTTCTTAAGCTTCAAGCTGCTGTACTCTGGATTGATTGGTGCAAAACATGTATGAAGATCATTGTTGAAAGCTCTGTTCAAATCTAGCCTTTGATATTTGTTGCTCAGTGAAGCCCCGTCACTTCCCATCAAATGTTTCTGTTGACAGAGGCGAGCACTCTCTGCTTCGTGTTTCCTGGTACTTTTGACAGATATTTTTCTCAATTGTACCTCATACACTTTTGGCATGCAATACATCCCAATGATGGACATGCCTCTGATCTTTGCGAGTGTTGAGATCTCTGAATTCCTGGCGACTTTGCTGCTCCACAAATCTTTGACCCTGCTACTCACAAATCACTGTTTTGCATTAGTCACTATCATACAGGAAGAACAATGCAGAGACAAAGCTAAATGAGGCATTGATATTTTTCTTTATTGCATAGTTGTCTTGATCACCTCCTTGACGTCTACCTTAATTTTGTAATTATATTTTTTCTGTCTCTGTGTGAGGATTAGGTGACTTTATAAGCCAAGAGAGAAGGAGCCTTTTGATAGTGTTTGCTTGGTGAGTGTTCATATCATTTAAAAAAAATAAGAAGGTAGAAGCAGCAGTAGGCCACTCAGCCCATAAACCTATCCCACCATTCAATACAAACAACAAACAACAGGAGTTCTGCAGATGCTGGAAATTCAAGCAACACACATCAAAGTTGCTGGTGAACACAGCAGGCCAGGCAGCATCTCTAGGAAGAGGTACAGTCGACGTTTCAGGCCGAGACCTGACGAAGGGTCTCGGCCTGAAACGTCGACTGTACCTCTTCCTAGAGATGCTGCTTGGCCTGCTGCATTCACCAGCAATTTTGATGTGTGTTGCCACCATTCAATACATTCATGTCTGATTTGCTCCAAGTTTCATCTCCCCTTCTGAACTGGTTCCCTGTAGCACTCAATATCTGATCCTGTCATCTTACGTAGAACAATACAGCACAGGAGCAAGACTTCCAGCCTTCGGTGTTGCACCAGCCTAGTAGCTAAACTAATCACTCTGCCTACAGAATGTCCGTATCCCTCTTCTCTACACATTCATGTGCCCATCTGAGAGCCTCTTAACTGTTTTTATTGTATTTGCCTCCACTACCATCCCTGGCAGGGCCACACACCTCCTTTGAACTTAACCCACTCTCACCTTAAATGCGTGTCTTCTAGATTTAGACATTCCATCCCCTGGAAAATGATACCGGCTATCTACCCTGTCTATGCTTCTCATAATCTTATAAACATCTATGACGCCTGCCCACAGCCTCCTCCAGTCCAAGCAGCATGCTAGTAAACCTCTCCGTTACCCTTTCCAATGCCTCCACTTCCTTCCTATAACGGGGCCACCAGAATTGAATGCAATACTTCAGATGTGGCCTAACTAGTTTTATAAAGCTACAACGTAACTTCCCAACTCTTGAGCTCTGCCTCTACTAATAAAGACAAGCATACTGCAAAGTTTCTTTACCACCCAATAATTAATTTAAGAAGGGAATACAGAAGAAAATCTCCTAGTTAAATTGTCTTATTAAATTTGGAACTGTTTGCAGTGTTATAACAGCATTAATGTAGAAATTGTCTCAAGGTGTTTCGGAGGAGTACAAGAGATGCCGAGCAGAAGCAATGCAAGAGATGACTCTAGATAAGATGAAGGAACATTGCTACTTGTTAATGAGAAGGATTCATCGTATTGAGGCTAATATGAATGTGAACTGCACGATTAATGATGAAATATACAGTATCTATGAAAAGAAGAACAGGCCAAAGCCAGAAGGGAAGTGAGCATGCTTGGGAATTTGGGTAGCTGGAACTGGATAATTTGGACATACAGTTAATTTTTTGTTAATTCTTAGGATCCGGGCATCACTGGCAAGTTCAACATGAGATAGTCTGCAGATGCTGGAAATCCACTGCTTCTTCAGAACTGAGAGTGAAGGGGGAAATGCCAGAATAAAAAGGTGGCGGAGTGGGGAAAGAGGCTAGCTGGAAGGTGGTAGGTGAAGCCAGGTGGGTGGGAAAGGTCAAGGGCTGGAGAAGAAAGAAACTGATAGGAAAGGAGAGTAGACAATAGGGGAAATCGAAGGACTCAGTCCTGAAGAAGGGTCTCAGCTTGAAACATTGACTGTTTACTCTTTCCCATAGATGCTGCCTGAATTGCTGAGTTTCTCCAGAGTTTTGTGTGTGTTGCACTGGGAAGGCCAACAGTTTTTGCCCATTCCCTAACAGCCTCAGGAAGTTGCTGTTGATCTGCCTTTATGATCTGCGACCAAAGGCTGGGGAAGGAGCTTCAGGATCAGATCAGACACAAACAAGTTGTTTTGCTGCATTAATCTTGCATGTTAGCTGCATGAAAAACGTTGGCTTAAAACTGTAAAAATTAAATACTATATACCCTGTGTTGAGTAGAACAGACTGCCCAGGTGTGAAAATGCCCGTCCATCAGCAACATTTGCTCTAATGAATCTCATATCTGTCTTGTGACTTTTGGAGACACAGAGCAGTGCAGAATGCAACTGTTGTAATTGTAATGCTCCCTTTCACAGGTCTGATGACGGGTAACTATCACTGACCTTTGTTAGGACAGATTTGGGGCAGAACAGGGGATCATTTAGATGAAGTAAAGCAAAAAGTGCTGTAAAAGAATGATGGCCTCGTTAAAAAAATCTTTTCTCCTTTTTGAGTCATCAAACAAACTGGATACAATAAGATGTTTGGTTTCTCCCTGTGTGGGTGGAGAAGAGAGAGGGCTCAACTCCTTGTGGACTATTTCCAATAGTTCTCCACATTGGCTCACGTCACATCCAGATCCTCCCCAGATTAAGACGGTTCCATTCCCAAGAGCTGTTCAGAGCCTGGACAGCTCACAAATCAAAACTGTGGCCACGAACTGAGCTCCCACATGGCAGAAGATGCCCTCAGCACCACAGTGGCTGGCAAATAATGCATACTGCTAGTTTCCCAAACATTTCTTCACACCTACAGATTATACATAAATCAGGTGTTTATAAACTGGAGAAGACCAGTTCTCCTATCAGAAAAACTGCAAGAATCAAGAAGACAGCTCACCACTACCTCCTCAAGTGTTGCCTTGCCAGCAACCCAGATCCCAATGATAATGGCCTTGCCTCCATTCCTGACCAGAAAGCCAAATTCAAACCAAATAACCGAAATTCTAGAAATAAGTGGTGAACAGCTTCTGTCACAGATCTATAATCTCATCATCTGCACCTGGGAAAAGCGAGGTGTTCAAGGGGATCTAACCTCTCTCATTAACAAGGCGTTCAATGGATTTTTTTTTTGCTTTTCGCTCCATTCTCTGTAAACTCTGGAGACTACTGTGCGTGCCAATCCCAGGAGATCAGCAGTTTCTAAGATACTCAGAATACCCCATTTCACCAACAATCATTTCATTGACAAAGTCACTTAGATTACATTTCTTCCCCATTCCAATGTTTGGTCAAAACAACAACTGAACCTCATGGGCATCGTTGTATGCCTTTTGTGCATTGAGTTGCTGATACATAATTGGCTAATTAGATATTTACATTAATGAACAGGTATCCTTATAAAGTGCCTACAGTGTATATTTCAGTCAAAATGCTTAAAAGTGTTGTTGTTATAATATTATCTTAAGTTCCTCTTGGTAACCAGTATTTCATTGTGTGGTTGTATAGTTTTGGGTGGACACATTCTGCATTTGAAAAGTTTTTATAGTTTAACTGCGCAAACATATTTTATGCTACCATCTTGCTTTTTTATCTTCAAGTGCAACTGAAAGGAAAAATTCAAACGGGAATTTCCCATGTAAGATGTTTTTACCATCAGGAATGCAAGTCTGGGGTATTCATTAATTATTATGCAAGCATTTAACAGCCCTTCCTGAGAGATATGTTATACAATTTGTGTATCTTTTTCATTGTCAGCCAGTCCAATACCCTCAAGATCTTAAGAGTTGCATCGCTCTAAAAAAAATTGATTAATTGCAGAGTGTTAAATGTTTGTGTTATGTCCATATAATAAGATAGTGAGGCTAAGAGAACCAGACAACTTGTGTAGAGTGCCCATGGATAATAAGATATTAGTACGGAAAGCTAATGCAATACATTATTTTTTTTCATACACCCACGCCAGAGGAAATGCTACTGAGCTGAATGACATGTTCACTTTGGTGCTTTAGATCAAATACTTCCAGCCATTCAGTGGTTGTAATGTGCTTGGCTAACAGAACCTGAAAGGACAAGCACAGTGTTGTCAGTAGAAGAATGGCTATTCCAACAGGAGGCCCTGTTAGAACATTGAATGGTTTTGCCAATCCCTTATTATACGTTTTAGTTCCTGTATACTGCAGGATGGATTCACAAGCACTGAAATATGTATATACGAGTAACTTTTCCAAATTATTCACATACAACTAACATAAGTGCATGTCTGTTACTATTAATGCCTTCCACAACGAATGTCCCATTGCTATTTAAGTACACTCAAAGTCCAAGAGCTCCTGTAATGTGGGAAGCAAATAGCAAAGCAACCCACACAGACTGCTGGAGGGACTCAGCAGACCAGGCAGCATCTATAGAAAAGAGTAAACAATCAACATTTTGGGCCGAGACTCTTCATCGCGACAAATATAAATAGTAATTTTCCAATAGTAAATCTGTGCATACAAACAGCAATACAGAAACATAGAATATAGAAAACCTGTAGCTGAGCTCACTCAACCTATTCTCATAAGGCATGCTCCCCAATCCAGGCAACATCCTCTGCATCCTTTCTATTTTTTCCACTTCCTTCCTGTAGTGAGGCAACCAGAATTGAGCACAGTACTCCAAGTGGAGTCTGACCAGGGTCCTATATAGCAGCAACATTACCTCTTGGCTCTTAAACTCAATCCCACGGTTGATGAAAGCCAATGCATCATATGCCTTCTTAACCACAGAGTCGACCTGCATAGCAGCTTTGAGTGTCCTATGGACTCGGACCGCAAGATCCCTCTGATCCTCCACACTGCCAAGAGTCTTACCATTAATGCTATATTCTGCCATCATATTTGACCTACCAAAATGAACCACCTCACACTTATCTGGGTTGAACTCCATCTGCTACTTCTCAGCCCAGTTTTGCATCCTAACAATGTTCCGCTGTAACCTCTGACAACCCTCCACACTATCCACAACACCCCTAACCTTTGTGTCATCAGCAATTTTACTAACCCATCCCTCCACTTCCTCATCCAGGTTATTTATAAAAATCACGGAGTAAGGCTCCCAGAACAGATCCTTGAGTCACACCACTGGTCACTGACCTCCATGCAGAATATGTCCCATCTGCAACCACTCTTTGCCTTCTGTGGGCAAGCCTGTTCTGGATCCACAAAGCAATGTGCCCTTGGATCCCATGCCTCCTTACTTTCTCAATAAGCCTTGCATATTATCAAATGCCTTGCTGAAATCCATATACACTACATCTACTGCTCTACCTTCATCAATGCGTTTAGTCACATCCTCAGAAAATTCAGTCAGGCTCGTAAGGCTTGACCTGCCTTTGACTAAGCCATGCTGACTATTCCTAATCATATTATACCCCTCCAAATGTTCATAGATCCTGCCTCTCAGGATCTTCTCCGTCAACTTACCAACCACTGAAGTAAGACTCACTGATCTATAATTTCCTGGGCTATCTCTACTCCCTTTCTTGAATAAGGGAACAACATCTGCAACCCTCCAATCCTCCGGAACCTCTCCCGTCCCCATTGAGGATACAAAGATCATCGCCAGAGACTCAGCAATCTCCTCCCTCACTTCCCACAGTAGCCTGAGGTACATCTCGTCTGGTCCCGGTGACTTATCCAACTTGATGCTTTCCAAAAACTCCAGCACATCCTCTTCCTTAATATCTACATGCTCAAGCTTTTTAGTTCACTGTAAGTCATCCCTACAATCTCCAAGGTCCTTTTCTGTAGTGAATACTGAAGCAAAGTATTCATTAAGTACCTCCGCTACCTCCTCTGGTTCCATACTCACTTTTCCACTGTCACACTTGATTGGTCCTATTCTCTCACATCTTATCCTCTTGCTCTTCACATACTTGTGGAATGCCTGGGGGTTTTCCTTAATCCTGCTCACTAAGGCCTTCTCATGGCCCCTTCTAGCTCTCCTAATTTCATTCTTAAGCTAACAACACGCTGGAGGAACTCAGAAGGTCGGGCAGCATTCGTGGAAAAGATCGGTCGACGTCAGGATGAAGGGTTCTGGCCCAAAACATCGACCGATCTTTTCCACGAATGCTGCCCGACCTGCTGAGTTCGTCCAGCGTGTTGTGAGTGTTGCTTTGACCCCAGCATCTGCAGATTATTTTGTGTTTTCATTCTTAAGCTCCTTCCTGCTAGCCTTATAATTTTCTAGATCTCTATCATTGCCTAGTGTTTTGAACCTTTCGTAAGCTCTTCTTCTTGACTGGATTTTCAACAGCCTTTGTACATTGCGGTTCCTGTACCCTACCATCCTTTCCCTGTCTCATTGGAACGTACTGGTGCAGAACACCATGTAAATATCCCCTGAACATTTGCCACATTTCTGCCATACATTTCCCTGAGAACATCTGTTTCCAATTTATGCTTCCAAGTTCCTGCTTGATAGCCTCATATTTCCCCTTACTCCAATTAAATGCTTTCCAAACTTGTCTGTTCCTATCCCTCTCCAATGCTATGGTAAAGGGGATAGAATTATGATCACTGTCTCCAAAATGCCCTCCCTCTAAGAGACCTGACACCTTACCAAGTTCATTTCCGAATACCAGATCAAGTACAGCCTCTCTTCTTATAGGCTTATCTATATACTGTGTCAGGATACCTTCCTGAACACACCTAACAAACTCCACCCCATCTAAACCCTCGCTCTAGGGAGAAGCCAGTTACTATTGGGGAAATTAAAATCCCCCATCATGACAACCCTGTTATTATTGCACCGTTCCAAAATCTGTCTCCCTATCTGCTCCTCGATGTCCCTGTTACTGTTGGGTGGTCTATAAAAAAAACACCCAGTAGAGTTATTGACCCCTTCCTGTTTCTAACTTCCACCCACATTTTGTGAAAAGCTGGTCCATTTTAATCCTGTGTTGTGAATAAACATTGACTGCAGTAATGACCAAATACCATCAGAGACTAATACTTGTCCAAGCATATTTGTTGATGAATTGTCACGGACTAATACCTTACAGTTTGTCATTAGAGTGTAATATCTGTACTCTGTTACAGCGGAGGTTCCTAACGCCTCGGTTAGTGATAAGGCTCCATGACATAAAAAGGGTTGGGAACCCTTGTGTTACTTAATCTTCAAGATTGTCACAAGTCAATACAGTGCATTCTGGTTACATCAGGACCAGTACATTTGACCCAACTGAGCGGCAGCCCTAATTATCCGAAGTTTCATGGAAATAGTTTAAAAAGGTATAAAAAAAACGACGATCTACCATTTAGCCAAGGAACAAATTATATACTTAAATGAAATACAGAACAAATTGGAACACTACCAATACTACTGCTGGTTGTCTCTTGTATCCGATGATGACAGGAAACCTGTGTGGGATTGTTTTAAAGTGGAAAAGCACTTTAAAACACTGGGGCAGTTCCACTCTGTCGACCTTGGAAGTCTGGGTCCAGTGATGTGAGTAGATGCCACAACTGGGATCTTTGCTGGTTACTGTGGATGACCATGACATCTTCTGTGCCTACCATGCCATTCGCTCTCCACGTAGCATTGCAAAACACCCTACCAGGCCTTGGATCGTACTGCAGATCTCATCGGCCTAGACTGCTGCAGCTGACTTCGCATGTCCCTATCTCACTGGGGTGAGAGCCCCACCAGCTAACCTCACCTGGTTTAGCCACTTGTCCAAACGGTGAACCAGGATGTGGCCGCTGTCACGTGCAAACAGCTACTTGGAGCCACAGGTGAGAGCTGAGTGTCCAGTGGGGACCAAAGGTAACATTCAAGATGATTGCCGATGCCTTCAAGTTCTTCATAGAGCCTAAATCGATGAAGTAGTGAAATTGTTTTATTTTCACTCCCAGCGTTTCTGACATTTTCAAGTCTGAACACTTGAAACCACAGTGAGCAAAACAGTTCTGAATTGACTTGCTGCTTGTTTCTCACCAGCTATCAGTGATAAAAAATCACCACATTTTGGACACAAACACACAGAACTGTCGCTATTTAAAGGCTGATTGCTCTAAGCACAGTGTAGTGTCTAATGGTCACACAATGCGCACGCGACTGACGCTAGTTAGAAACTCTTCGGCAAAAGTCTCCTGTCCCAATTAAGTGGCATTGTGTCCAAATAAATGAAGGGAGTTCTGCTATTTTCTCAATTAGTTTTTGTTTTTTAAGAGTTGTCCCAAATAATCAGCTACCCCGATGACCAAACTAATTGAATCCGCTATGTTTGTTAATATCCATTCACGGACTGATACATATTCATACATTTGTCAGAAACTTTTATTAGTGGCAACACTGGGTTGTTTCAATGATTTTTGTTTCTAAAGTTTGCAAGTTTTCACAAGTACAACTGACCAAGAACAATACTGTTTCTCTTTTTTGTAAGCGTGTTGAAATTTGAGAACTGCAATATCAAGCCATCAAAACCAGAGTGAACAAAAATACAGAAAGATCAAAACACTCCACTGCCAGCTGGCCTCACCCTTTGTTGAAAGATTAAAAATTTCTTTTAAAAACATTTGTTCTTGAAGATCCTAAACCCATTTGCCAGTAATCCACGTTAAACATCGGTTTGTACATTTATAGTTCTAATATATAGAAATTTGATCATCCAATATGGATTTCTATTGTCAATACAGAGTAAGTAGGGCAAGGTGGTTGCAACATTTTATACCATGTTCTGAATATGTTATAGAACGATTCAGCATAGAGGGAGACCATTCAGACTTCAACCTGAAATGTGCATGCTCTTTCTCCTTCCATGGACACTACTTGACCAGCTGCATATTTTGGGCATCTTCTGTTTTTGCTTCAGATTTCCACCATCTGAAACAGTATGTTTGTGAATATCCCTCACATTCAAAAAGCATTTAAAACTTCATAGAATACAATGAAAAGTATTGAAGAAATTAAGTGTTTATAATTTGAATGACAAAAAGTCATATATGAAGATTAACTTAAAAACTATTAAAAAGTTAGCCTGATTTAACTAATTCAAAGGCTTTATATTTTTCCTGGAGGCTGTTTTCTGCAATGCAGTTGGGAGAAAATATTCACAGGCCAGGTATTCCAGCCTGAGATGTGGGGAACTCTACTAACCGTCGAGCAGACTTCTGTAGAAGTCTCACAACCAAAGATATCTGAATGGAAGGCTGAGCTATAGGCTCCGGTCTGGAATCATGCAGTTAATGGGCATATCCAGTGGCAGTTCATAGAATCTTATAATGATGAAACAGGCCCTGAGTCGGTACTATCAGCTAATCATTTTTAAACATCCTATTCTAACCCATCGTATTATCTCCACATTCCCATCAAATCCCCTCAAATTTACAAAGACGAGAGTATTTACAGTGGACGGCTAGCCTGCCTACTGACCAGCTCAGCCTTGCAATGTGGCGGAGGGGGGGGGAGTAGGGGGGGAACTGGAGACACAGAAGAACTTGCAAACTTCATAGACGGTGCTGAAGATTGGGAGTGAATCTGGTTCACTAGAAGTCATGCAGATTTCAGCAGTTTTTCCCTATCACTGCAACAAAACAGGTTCCTACTGTGCATTTTACCTAATATGGTTAAATATGGAGGGGAATATGAACATTAATGAGAATTATCTGAAGCTGAGGTTATGAAAATTTCCCCATTTCCCTGTGGCACTTGTTTGGGAAAGTACAGGCAGCCAGCCCGACTGAAGTGCAGCCAACACATGCAAGCGAACGTTTAGGGGATCAGCAAGATGGAGTTCCCGGCTGCAGGCTTCTTCTGTCGTCTGGGAGCTCTGACTGTAGCTGCACTTCCAACCTGTGGACCGTTCAAGTTACTGACAGTTCTCAGTACCGTAACCTGGAGAGAATGTGTACTTGTATAAAGAGTTTTGCAAGTGTATGGGTGGAAAGTTGGATTATGATTGTTTCTCTATCTGTTACTTCATGTCTTCTTTCTCACTGTTAGACAGCCCTTAAGGGTCAATTTGCTTCCACGCCAGTTGCATGGGTTCTGAGATGTTCTCTGGCCCGGTGAGATCTGTAGGTTCTGCCGGCATGGAAACAGGAAAGGCTTGGGGCCGATCGGTGGGTAGTTTGAAAGATGGTGCTCTCCTGCTGTTTTTGCTGGAGTCCTGATGAAGAGATTCAAGATGGTCAATGTCTCCTGGATATTCTTTCTCCTTTCTGATCTGCCACAGGCCACAGGCTGTCAAGAGTCAGTGAGAATGCTATATTCTTTTTCAAGGAATATTCTTGATGCTGCCCTTCTGTTAATCACTTTAACCAGATTGCCTGTCTTAGGAATCTTGTGTTGGGAGCCCAAATAGCATAACCTACCCATTGGAGATTCTATGCAGAGCCTCTGTATTCTAGGTGCTGCACAAGAACACTGGCATTCATTCACTTATCCCACAAGTAGATGGAAAGGATTCCAATCCCCTAACCCTCAAATGGCCAAAGGTTTTGCTACTGTGCTGGGGTCCATGGCAAGTTTCATTTGTCTCCACAGAGTATGGAGAGTATCCCAGGATCTCCTGAATCTCTTTTGTGAGGAGGCATGATTGTGCAGGTCGGAAGAAGCTCTTTCAGATGTTTAACATAAAGGCCATTCTGTATTATGCTTCAGTGAACAGACGAGCAATTATTGTGCTGTGGAGGTGGCTGCAGACATCATGCACAGGGGAAATGTGATCTCTAAGGGCATGTGTCAACTAGCCTGGCTGTGGTTTCAGTTGAGGCATTGTAAGGTAAACATGCTTTGTCTTACAATGCAATCCCACAAAGTGCCATTCAGGTCATGTTTTTAAATGGAACGAGATGACTTCCTGCCTGTCTTTGATGCTGAGTAACATTGCAAGTAGCGATGCTTGTTCATCCAGGACATTATAACATCTCCATTCCTTGTCAATCAAGTTTTTGCAGGACCCGACCTCTGCCTGATGCTGTTTTCAGAGGAAGCCACAGACAATAGCATTCGAAGTAAAAGCAAAGCTATAATATTTTAAGATTATTTTTTTTGAACTTGCTTTATTGCAGTGATTTAGCCACTATTGTTAACTGAGATCCCTACATGAGATGAAGTCAAGGGAAGAGGCATTCTGTTAAATGTGCCATAAAAAGCCATTGGCAGGCAAATCCAGAGGGGTGGCAAAGGGAGAGGAGAGGGCTACAGTTTCAACAATGGACAGGTAGAGTTTCACGAGTAAATGTAGGTAAACACTATAGGGAGTGATTCTGAGCATTGTTTTAAGGCAAAGTAGGTGATGATAACCAAGGTTTGGCCATCTGTTTAATTTCAAAACTGCGCCCTAACAATTCCTCTGGGTACTGAGAATATACCCGCAGTGGCCACCTTATTCGGTACCTCCAGTTCCTAATAAAGTGGCCAGTGAGTGTACGATTGTGGTCTTCTGCTGTAGCCCATCCACTTCAAGGTTTGACGTGTTGTGCGTTCAGAAATGCTCTTCTGCACACCACTGTTGCAATGAGTGGTTATTTGAGTTACTGTCACCTTCCTGTCAGTTGGAAGCAGTCTGGCCATTCTCCTTTTCTACATGGAGTTGCTGCCACATGATTGGCTAATTGGATAATGAGCAGGTGTGTGGGTGTACCTAATAAAATGGCCACTTGGTGTATTTTATTTTCAAGGTATTACTGAGAGAAATCTACCACAAACACATTCATTGACTCACGAAGCCTAAATAAAACTGTTGGAAATCTTCCCTGTTGTGTGATACCTATCTGTATTCTCCCTTCCTGGTTTTAATGAAGGGGCTTCAGCCTGAGACATCTCTGTTTCTCCTTCTCAGATGCATCCTTATATGCTGATTGTCTCCAGCACGTTTTTGTTTTAAATTTAGGTTTCCAGCACCTACAATTGTTTGATTTTCACAAAAGCAAATGTTGAATATTTTAACATGATCTGCAATTCACGTTCAGTTCGCAGAATTCCTGTAACTTTCATGAGTTATCCAAGAAC
Source organism: Mobula hypostoma (assembly GCF_963921235.1). Taxonomy (NCBI): domain Eukaryota; kingdom Metazoa; phylum Chordata; class Chondrichthyes; order Myliobatiformes; family Myliobatidae; genus Mobula; species Mobula hypostoma. The sequence goes on along the minus strand of NC_086099.1, from coordinate 119,494,540 downwards.
TCCAGGGCAATGCAGGGAGCTCCCAGGAATGCGAGTGGGGAATGGAATAGTCTTAAAGGCACAGGACATATAACAGCCAGTTCATAATGTCAAGGGCTCAAGTCGATGGAATGGGAACAACACTGAAAAAAGGATTGCTGGAGCAGTTCATCAGAATCTTAAATGCCAGTGAACAAAATGAGTGAAAATTATCCGAAAATGGAGAAACTCCCACAGCTGACTCATCATAAGCATTACTGAGCCACGTACATGTGTCAGGGAACACTATGCAGCAGTGGTCCCCAACCACCGGGCCACAAAGCATGTGCTACCAGGCCACGAGGAAACGATATGAAAGAATATGAGTCAGCTGCACCTTTCCTCATTCCCTGTCACGCACTGTTGAACTTGAACACCCCCCTCCCCCCGCCCTCGTCAGCCAGTCTGCAAGAATATTGTCAATATTAAACCGGTCTGCAGTGCAAAAAAGGTTGGGGACCCTGCTATATAGGATGTTCAGTGACTTGTGTACTTGGATGGGGTCTTCACTGTCCCTGTTTTCCCCACTCCCCCTGCTTGCACCCGATGACGTTTTGAGCTTTCATGGGAGGTGTTACCTTTATCTGTCCTTGCAACTAAATATTTATTTTCTTAGGTATTATTTGTATTTTGGGTCTTCGACATGTGCCAATATCCCATCACTCTGCTATTGGTGGCTGTGCCTTTAGGTCTAAAACTCTTGAACTAGAGCGTAGAAGATACAGTAGTACAGCACGGAATCGACCTTTCAGACCACCATGTCTAGACCGCCCAACACCAAATTGAACTAATCTCTTCTGCCTGTACAGGATCCATATCCATCTATTGCCTGCATTTTCATACAGCACTGTGTATAAAGGGTGGTGGGGTGGAGATACATCTCTACCAAAGGAGGTGTAAGGTGCTCCTTCCCTCCGCTAGCCTGCAGGTCACCCTTGGACAAGGGGTAGACCCTCCTTAGCCACCACCCCCCACCCCCCCGGCCGATCAGGGTCATGTGAAGCCTTGGGAGCAGGTGGTGGATGGTCGTATGAGCAGCTGGTGCAGATCACAAGTCCTGGTTATGCCATCACTGATAGCAGGCAGGCAATCTCTGAAGTGTATTGATAATGACCGGGGTTACTGTCTTGTAAAGATACTGTCAAGAAGAAGGTAATGGCAAACCACTTCTGTAGAAAAATTAGCCAAGAAGAATTGTGGTCATGGGAAGACTATGGTCGCCTACGTCAAATGACACAGCATATAATAAATGAACAAATTTTGCAAAAAGTCTTAGGACCAGCTGGGCAGCCTAATACATTTGCACAGTACTTTAGTGATTTATGTATTGCACTGTACTGCTACCGCAAAAAAAAACAAATTTCATGACATATGAGTGATGATAAACGTTATTCTGATATGGGTCTTTAATGTGGGCTGAGAATGGGAAGGGGGCAGAGAGAGTGGAATAATGGTTGAGAAAAGGGGAAGGGAGTGGGAAGCACCAGAGAGACATTCTCTAATGATCAATAAAACAATTTTTTGGAATCAAATGACCTTGCTGGTGTCTCAGGGCTGGGTTTGGCAGCACCCTGCCTGGTGTCGCAGGGCTGGGTTTGGCAGCACCCTGCCTGGTGTCTCAGGGCTGGGTTTGGCAGCACCTTGCCTGGTGTCTCAGGGCTGGGTTTGGCAGCACCCTGCCTGGTGTCTCAGGGCTGGGTTTGGCAGCACCCTGCCTGGTGTCTCAGGGCTGGGTTTGGCAGCACCCTGCCTGGTGTCTCAGGGCTGGGTTTGGCAGCACCCTGCCTGGTGTCGCAGGGCTGGGTTTGGCAGCACCCTGCCTGGTGTCTCAGGGCTGGGTTTGGCAGCACCTTGCCTGGTGTCTCAGGGCTGGGTTTGGCAGCACCTTGCCTGGTGTCTCAGGGCTGGGTTTGGCAGCACCCTGCCTGGTGTCGCAGGGCTGGGTTTGGCAGCACCTTGCCTGGTGTCTCAGGGCTGGGTTTGGCAGCACCCTGCCTGGTGTCTCAGGGCTGGGTTTGGCAGCACCCTGCCTGGTGTCTCAGGGCTGGGTTTGGCAGCACCCTGCCTGGTGTCTCAGGGCTGGGTTTGGCAGCACCCTGCCTGGTGTCTCAGGGCTGGGTTTGGCAGCACCCTGCCTGGTGTCTCAGGGCTGGGTTTGGCAGCACCTTGCCTGGTGTCTCAGGGCTGGGTTTGGCAGCACCTTGCCTGGTGTCTCAGGGCTGGGTTTGGCAGCACCTTGCCTGGTGTCTCAGGGCTGGGTTTGGCAGCACCTTGCCTGGTGTCTCAGGGCTGGGTTTGGCAGCACCCTGCCTGGTGTCTCAGGGCTGGGTTTGGCAGCACCCTGCCTGGTGTCTCAGGGCTGGGTTTGGCAGCACCCTGCCTGGTGTCTCAGGGCTGGGTTTGGCAGCACCCTGCCCTGGCGTTGCTTCTCTGCTTCCTGTCCCACTCCCCTCTAGCCATTCCCAGCATCTTTTGCTCCTGCCAGATTTACAAACTGGCTCCTACTCCACATTTACAAATATGGTACTGTGCAAAAGTCTTAGGCACCCTAGTGTATATACATACCTAAGACTTTTGCATAGTACTGTATGTCTGCCTAAAAACCTCTTAAACACCACGGTCCTATCTGCTTCCCCTCTCAAAGCTCTCCACTTATTTTTTAATTTTCATTTACTTGAACCCTGTTGCTTTGATATAAATCATTTCCTTATGTGGCCTGAGTTTTTGTAATGCAAAGTGCCTTAGGGAGTATGAGGAATATGTTAAATGGTTGTTGTGATGCATCTAGTGCGGTAGTGTAGCAGGTAGTGCTTGTCACTCTCACTTTCAGCTTCTACCACTGGCTAGACTCTCCCTGCCAGTACATAGTCTGTCCAACAGCAAGCCTCATGTAGTACCTCCTCACTGATGACACATGGAAACCGGACTCAGGCTGAACTATTGAGGACAGGGAGAAGGTCTGGCCCCTGCACACGTAGCACGCAGGCCTACCAGTGTGTGGACATGTCCTGGTGCTCGTGAACCTGATCCCCAGCTATGGGTAAATAGCCTATGGGTAAATCATCATCATCACCCATTGTCCTTCAAGACAGACGGATGCCAAGCAACCAACCAGCCGAATGGAAATTGTTCTAACTGTTGCAATTATATCATCCATTTTCAAAATATGTCTTTAATTTGCAGAAGCAAGTGAGGGATCCAAGTACAAAAAAGTAGCTGAGGGAAACGAGAAAAACAGAAAAAGTGCAGGGCAAGTTGGAAATGTAAAAGTTTCATCATTGTAAGAAGAATAAAAAATGAAGAAAGGTTTGGTGTGTCGTGGTTGTGGTGTTGGGGAAGTGTAACTTCAGAATAGGGAACTTAGTATTCACCAGGAAGACTGCAAAAGTTTGTCATCCTTATCTGAGACAGAAGAGAAAAGTTCAGAGGAGTATTGACCATAGTATACTGGACAGATTGAAAATGGAAGTGTTGATATGGTTGATTGACTTAATATTTGTGTCTTTCTTCCAGGACACACGCCCATTCACTCCATCTCAGGCACAAGCCCGCGCCAACACTGTCCTCGAGAGGGTGGAGGGAGCACAGCAACGATGGAAGCGTCAGGTGCAAGAGCAGCGAAAGACTGTCTTTGACCGGCATAAGATGCTTAGTTAAGTGGGTCCTCTTTCAACTCACCGTGATTCAGGCCGAGTCATGTTTCCACTTTGAAGCATGAAAGTTGGTGTTAATTCTGAAAACTTAATGCTGTCTCTCAGCTTTATTTTAGCTAGTCCACTTGTATGTATCAAACATCAAAGTAACGCATTAAATAATTTGCATAGTGTTCCCTTTGAGGATGTGTCTGTAAAGTGATTCCCCTAATGACCCTTTTAAATGTGGCTCCCTAATTAAATTTTCAAAAGATTAAAAGTTTTGCAGAAATAAGAAAGCTTTGGCAACGAAGTATATAATAAAGCTTCAGTGACAAAACAGTCCAAATTCTCCCTTGTGTGTGTTTTTTTCTCTCATAAGGCTTGAATTATTGTACGCAATCCCTCCCCACTGATAATATGAATCGAGAGTGCTAGCCACACCCATCACCTCATACATATTGTAACCAGAAAGGAACTTCTTAATCTTGCCTCTCAAGGTGTCTCCTTTTACAGCTCAAACTAATCAAACACCAGGAGAAGGAAAGCCCAAGATACACCAGTAAGTGTACAGATCTCTATCTTTCTATTTATTTCTCTCTCTCATTTACCTAATAATATGTTAAATAAATATCAGTTAATTCCTAGTTAAGTAGTTCAATAAAATTCTTTCTCTTCCATACCTTGGTCGCAGTAAAATGACTGGGGCTTCCACTGGAAGTGTCTTAAATGAAGGAAATTTAATGTTATGTCAGAAATGGGAACTAAGCTAGATCTCTGTTAAAAAAAGACGTCTAGTTTACATTTATTCTAGATGTTGCTGTTTTCTCAGGCGATGCAAGTGTCTCAGTGATGTAAGGTTTTATAATCCCATTGTTAATTAACGAGGTTGTGGTGTCCCAACACTAAAAGCTGTATCAAGTTTTTCTGGTTACCCTTTAACTTTCTTTCTGATAATATAAAGTTAAAATTTTTAGTTCTTGAACGTTTTTTATCTTTGATTCATCACATTTCAAAGATAATGAGCATTTGCTTCTTTGGGAGTTAGCTTTAAAGCACTGTTTTGTGCTGAATGCAGTCGAACACTGTGTGAGATGTCTCAGTCATGTACTCACACACTTACTCGGACGCTGTGAGAGAAGAGGACTGCAGTAGTGATATGGGATCCCATAGTTCAAATAGTAGACACAAGATTCTGTGGATGCGATAGAGACGCCTGGATGGTATGCCAGGGTCAGGGATGTCTCGAATTGGGTCCACTGCATTATGAAGGGGGACGGTGAGCAGCCAGAGGTCTTGGTGCATATTGGCATCAATGACATAGGTAGAAAAAGTGTGAGGAGGTACTGAAAAGAGAATTTAGAGAGCTAGGTAGAAATCTGAAAAGCAGGACATCCAGGGTTGCAGTCTCTGGATTGTTGTCTGTGTCACATGCCAATGAGGGTAAGAATAGGATGACTTGGCAGATGGATGCGTGTCTGAGAAACCGGTGCAGTGGACAGGGTTTCAGATTTCTGGATTATTGGGATCTCTTCTGGGGAAGGTATAACATGTACCCAAGGGACAGGTTGCAGGCCGGTTTGCTAGAGCTGTTGGGAGGGTTAAGACTAATTTTGCAGGGGGGTGGGTACTGGAGTGATAGAGCTGGTTGTTTACAAGCAGAGGCAGTGTGTAGTGTTTAGGAAGGATGGGCAGATGATAGGGCAGAATTGCAGTCAGTGAGATGAGCTGCAGTGTAATAGGAGGACAAAATTGAGAAGAGTTACAGATAAAGGACTGAAGGTATTATATTTGGATGCAGACAGTATACGGAATAAGGTAGATGATCTTGTAACACAGTTAAGGATCGGCAGGTATGACATGGTGGGCATCACTGAATTGTGGCTGAAAGAAGATTATAGTTGGGAGCTAGACATCGAAGTATATCTAAGACAGGCAGGTATGGAAAGAGGTTAGCATGGCTCTGTTCATAAAAAGTGAAAACAAATCTTTAGAAATAGGTGACATAGGATTTGAGGATGTAGACTATTCATGGGTAGAGATGAGAAACTATCAGGGCAAAAAGACCCTGATGGGAGTTATATATAGGCCTCCGAACAGCAGCCAGGATGTGGGTACAAATTACAATGGGAGATAGAAAAGGCATGTCAAAACGGCAATGTTACGACAGTCATGGGGGATTTCAATATGCAGGTAGATGGGGAAATCAGGTTGGTGCTGGATCCCAAGAGAGAATTTGTAGAATGCCCACAAGGTGGCTTTTTAGAGCAGCTTTTGGTTGAGCCCACTAGGGGATTAGCTATTCTGGATTGGGTGTTGTTTAATGAGCCAGATTTGATTAGGGAGCTTAAGGTAAAGAAACCCTTAGAAGTCGGTGATCGTAATATGAAAGAATTCACCCCACAATTTAAGAGGAAGAAGCTGAAGTCAGATGTATCAATATTACAGTAGAGTAAAAGCTTTTCAAGGTTCTTTTCAAGACCCTGACCTGGAGTTACACTCTGACTTTGCTTCTTTGCGGGAATGGGGCTTGCTCTCAGGGTCTCACGACCAGCTGCTTTTCGATATCCCAAAGACGTGACCTGGAAGACTAGCACGCCTTCAGGGTGCCGGATTTTCATGGCCCTGGAGACGGGCTGATTCTAGTCCGGTGCCCCTGACTGAGGCGTCGCGGGAGAACACGGAACATTGTGAGCAGCAGGTTAGCTGCCGGGGGCTGTGTGTCTGGAGACTTGAGCCCTGGGGCTGACTCTGGGCGCAGAACTTGGAAAAAGCAACGCAACAGTCTTCTAACATCATAAATCAGCAAGTTGTTTGTTATGCCTCCCCTCTTGCTGTGAAACGATGACACTCTTTTTCCCTTATTAGGGAGAGGGAGAGTCTGTGGTATGTTGAATTACTGGGTGAAAGAGTAGATTTTGGGGTACTGCAAGTCTGTGTCTTTATTAATGCTTTGCTGCACGCTTGAGTGCTCGGTGGAGCGCACCAATGCTTTTTTGCTGGTGGGGGGGGGGTCGTTGCTTGTGCATGGGAGGGGGGAACTAGGGTGCTTTGGGGTTCTAATGTTTAACTGTCATTCATTCTTCGGGTTGCTCCTCTGTTTTTGTGGATGTTTGCAAAGAAAAAGAATTTCAAGATTTATATTGTATACATCTCTCTGACATTAAATAAACGTATTGAGTAAAAAGAATCATAGAGGGGTGAGAGAGGAGCTTGCCAAAGTTGATTGGAAGGGGACACTAGCAGGGATGATGGCGGAACAACAATGAATGGAGTTTCTGGGAGCAATAGGGAAGGCACAGGATAGATCCACCCCAAAGAAGAGGTAATATTCCAATGGCAGGATGACGCAACTGTGGCTGACAAGGAAAGTCAAAGCCAACATAAAATCAAAAGAGACGGCATATAATAGAGCAAAGTATTGTGAGAAGGAAGAGGGTTGGGAAACTATTGAAAACCAACGGAAGACAACTAGAAAAATTCCTGAGGGAGAAAAGATGAAATATGTAGGTAAACAAGTCAATAATATCAAAGAGGATACCAAAAGTTTTTTCAGACTTATAAAGAGTAAAAGAGAGGGGAGAGCAGATATCGGACCGCTGGAAAATGACGCTGAAGAGGTAGTAATGAGAGAACAAGGAAATGGCAGATGGATTGAATAAGTATTTTACATCAGTCTTCAGTATGGAATACACTAGTAGTATGACAGAAGTTTGAGAGTGTCAGGGGGGAGAAGTGAGTGCCGTTGCTATTATTAGAGAGAAGGTGCTTGGGAAACTGAAAGGATTGAAGGTAGATAAGTTACCTGGAACAGGGGGACTACACCCCAGGGTTCTGAAAGAGGTAGCTGAAGAGAAAGTGGAGGCATTAGTAATGATCTTTCAAGAATCAATAGATTCTGGCATGGTTCCAGAGGAATGGGAAATTGCAAATATCACTCCACTTTTCAAGAAGTAGGAGGAAGAAGGGGGGGGCGTCACGTGATAGCGTGGGATTGAGACGTGTAAATCCAGCTCTCCCGTAAAAAATTAGCAAAGTACCGTTTAAACAAAACAAAGTTAATAAATACTTTCGGAAATCTATTTATAACTTTGCAAGACTACTTTACGATATGCCTCCTAAGCCGCAACAGAAGAAGTCTGTTGTTGCGAAGCCACCGTGTGATGGGAAGAAAAAAGGGCCTACTGCAGCGATGGAGCCTCGGACTCAGGTTAGATCTCTTTTGGAGGAGATGCGTTCTATCTCCGCAGGACAACAGGGAGCAATGGCGGCGGTAGCGGTCTCTCGGAAAAAGGTGCCGGAAATGCGCATGCGCAAAGAAGAACGCATGCGCAAATCGATACAACTCAAACTACAAGAACCGACAGCCACTGCAACTGCAAGTGACTCAGAGTCAGAATCGGATACCACAGAGAATACAGATGAAGAAGAGGAGGAAGAACCGGAAGGGATTGGAACTAAAGGAGATGATGGAGACATAAGAGAGGCTTTATTGCAATTAACGACTGAAGTAAGAAAAGTAAGAGCAGAGCTTAGAGACATGAAGATGTGCTATAATAAAGCTATGAAAAGACAGGATAAAATGGATAAGAAGCTTCAGGAGATGGAAAGAAAAATGGAGCATATTAATGATAGAGTGGAAAAAACAGAAAATGATTTGCTTGTCTGGAACACGGAAAGAAATCGACTCTTGGAGAAAGTGGACATGTTGGAAAATTTTAGTAGACGTAATAATATTAAAATTGTTGGTCTTAAAGAAGGTATGGAGGGAGGAATTCCAATAAAATTTTTTCAAAGATGGATCCCGGAAGTTTTGCAAATGAAAGAGGAGGGCCGATTAATTGAAATTGAGCGGGCACATAGAGCTCTAAGACCAAAACCAAAAGATGACCAATATCCACGAGCAATTTTAATAAAATTCTTAAGATTTCAAGACAAGGAAAGGATTCTACAGGCAGCTGCCCAAGCTGCCAAGAGTAGAAAAGGGCCATTGATGATTCAAGGGAACAAAATTTTTTTCTATCCTGACATAAGTTATGAACTTTTGAAGAGAAGGAAGAAATTTAATCCAGTGAAAAAAATCCTTTGGGATCATGGTTATCATTTTATATTGCGTTACCCTGCAACCATGAAGATTTTTTTGACTGTTGGAGAAAAAAGATTTTTTGATGATTACCGGAAAGCAGAGCAGTTTGTGCAAGACTCTATGAATATTCACCAGGTACAAGAACAAAACCAGGGGAGCGAGATGGATTGAAGAAGAAGACTGGGTTAAAGAATGGACTTGTTGGATTTTTGAAGGCGGATGAATATATAAATATATTACTAATTATATGAGGGAGGGGAAGTAAGGTTAAAATTTGAGGAATACTGGTTGGGAATAGTAACATTAATTTTTTTATATATATATATATAATTTTTTTTGTTGCGGGGAGCTGGAAGAAGCACTGATCAATTGCTACGCTAATCATGTGTGCAAGCGTGGCTCTAGCCACGACCCGCAAAATGGAGGGGGGTAGTGTTGTGTATCCTTTCATTCACAACATTAATGGGGGGGGTATTTTGTTTTTTTTTTTCTTTTTGCCTGGATGATTTGGGGGGGGAACGCATAGCAACATGGTGAAGTTCAAAGAGATTCCCCAAGGAACTATGAGAGTTGAGAAGTTAAGTAATGTTTTAGATTGGAGTAACTTTGTTAAAAATAATGACTAATGTATTGAATTTTTTGAGTTTTAATGTTAATGGGCTTAATGGACTAGTGAAAAGAAAAAGAATCTTAACACATATTAAGAAAATGAAGATAGATTCAGCCTTTTTACAGGAAACGCATTTAACAGAAACAGAATATCAGAAATTAAAGAGAGATTGGGTGGGTAGTGTTGTTGTAGCGGGGAGTAGCAATTTTTAAGTCAAAACAAGAATGGGAAACAGATCTGAATATTAATATTGATGAAACAAATTGGTCAAGACTGTGCCTTGACAGTATGACAAACACAATAAATGTTCGACTTAGATTAGTATAATATAACTTTTTACACCAGTTATATATTACACCACAAAAAATAAATTACTTATAATTTAAGAGATAAATATGTAACATTTTTGAATATTTGGCGCCCTTATTTACAAAAGATAGGATGGCATATTTAAGTGCTCCGATAAAGATCTTGGTCCCTTGGGGAAAGTAACGAATAAGTATACCAATTTTATTTTGAATTCCATGGAGCATGTGGAAACCTTCCAATACCCAGGCGGCTCTCTTTTTTTTTCTTTTCTTCTTTTTAGGTAGGACTTTATATGGGCGGGAGAGTAGATACTATCTTTTCATGTATTTTTGAAAACTCAATAAAAATTATATTAAAAAAAAAGTAGGAGGAAGAAGAAGAAGATAGGCCAGTTAGCTGGACCTCAGTGGTTGGGGAGATGTTGGAGTTGATTGCTAAGGATGTGGTTTCAGGGCACTTGGAGGCACATGATAAAATAGGCCAAAATCAGCATAGGTTCCTTAAGGTAAAATGTTACCTGACTAATCTGTTGGAATTCTTTGAGGAAATAACAAACAGGATAGACAAAGGAGAATCAGTGGATGTTGTGCCCTTGGATATTCAGAATGCCTTTAACAAGATGCCACACATAAGGCTGCTAAACAAGATAAGAGCCCATGGTATTAGAGGAAAGATACTAGCGTGGATAGAGCATTGGCTGATTGGCAGGAGGCAAAGCGTGGGAATAAAGGGAGCCTTTTCTGATTGGCGGCTGGTATCCGCAGGGCTCAGTGTTGGGACCACTTCTTTTTACATGGTATGTCAATGATTTGAATGACAGAATTGATAGCTTTATGGCCAAGTTTGCAGATGATGCAATGATTGGTGGAGGGACAGGTAGTGTTGAGGAAGCAGGGATGCTGCATTGAACTTAAACAGGTTAGGACAGCGGTTCCCAACCACCGGGCCGCGGACCGGTACTGGGCCGCAAAGCATGTGCTACCGGGCCACGACGAAACCTTTCTTCATTCTCTCTCACGCCCACTGTTGAGCCATTATGCATGCGAGGTCATTACCCGCGTGTCATTCATGTCAGTGCGGGAAGGAGATCAACTCCTCGAGCTTGCAAATGACGGCGGGCTGAAAAGTATGTTTGACATAACATCTCTGCCAGCATTCTGGATCAAAGTTAAGGCTAAATATCCTGAGATAGCCACGAAAGCACTGAAAACGTTCCTTCCATTTCCAAAATATCTCTGCAAAGCGGGCTTTTCTGCAATGAATGCAACGAAAACTAAATTGCGGAATAGACTGGACATAAGGAACCCCCTTCGAGTATCGCTGTCTCCCATCACCCCTCGATGGGACCATCTTGTTGCAGGAAAACAACCCAGGGCTCCCACTGATTCAGCAATATTGGTGTGTTACAATGATTTTATATGTTCATACAGGGAAAATATGTGCTGTGTGTTTAATATCCAAACATTCTTAAAATGTTATGATGCTATTGACTTATAAGTGACTTATATAACCATATAACAATTACAGCACGGAAACAGGCCATCTTTGCCCTTCTAGTCCGTACCGAACGCTACTCTCACTTAGTCCCACCAACCTGCACTCAGCCCATAACCTTCCATTCCTTTCCTGTCCATATACCTATCCAATTTTTCTTTAAATGATAATATCGAGCCTGCCTCTACCACTTCTACTGGAAGTTCGTTCAACACTTACTTCAAGCTCCCCTGTCCTCCCCTCATAATTGACTTATCACTATATTCATGCGAGGAAAATATGCGCTGTGTGTTTAATATTAAACACCCTTTTAGAAAGGAAATTGAGTGTATTAGCCACTTATCACCGATATTCCGGTCGTGATTAACAACCCCCCGAAGAGAATCGCCAAAAACAATTTATAGGGAAAAAAATCGGTACGTAATCACATGCGCACTGGTGCCCACGCAAGGCTTCATGGTCATCGTAGTCTTTCTCGGGGTAAACACAACATATTTGACTGCTACTCTTGTCCGTTGGCAACCCCCCCCCACCCACCGGTTGGCCAGTCCACAAGAATATTGTCAATATTAAATCAGTCTGCAGTGCAAAAAAGGTTGAGGACCTCTGGATTAGGAGACTGGGCAAAGAAGTGGCAGATGGAATATGGTGTCAAGAAGTGCATGGTCATGCACTGTGGTAGAAGGAAATTTTCTAAATGAAGAAAATTCAAAAATCTGAGAAGCAAAGGGACTTGGGAGTCCTTGTGCATAATTTACTAAAGGTTAATTTGCAGGTTAAGTTGGTGATGAGGAAGGCAAATGCAATGTTAGCATTGGTGAGGCCGCAGTTGGGGTATTGTGAGAAATTTTGGGGTCCTATTTAAGAAAGGATTTTCTGACATTGGAGAGGGTTCCGAGGAGGTTCATAAGAGTGATTCCTGGGTTGAAAGGCTTATTGTATGAGGAGCGATTGATGATATGGGCCTTTATTCACTGGTGTTTAGAAGAATAAGGGAGGGTCTCATTGAAACCTTTTAAATATTGAAAGGCCTAGATAGAGTAGATGTGGAGAAGATGTTCCTATGGTGGGGGAGTCTGGAACCAGAGGGCACAGCCTCAGAATAGAGGGACGTACATTTAGAATGGAGATTAGGAGGACTATCTTTAATCAGAGGATGGTGAATCTGTGGAATTTATTTCCTCAGGCAGCTGTGGCAGCCAGATCATTGGGTGTGCTTAAGGTGGAAGTTGATAGGTACTTGATTAGTCAGGGCGTGAACAGATTATGGGGAGAAAGCAGGAGAATGGGGTTGAAAGGGAAATGAATCAGCCATGATGAAATGGTGGAGCAGACTCGATGGGCCAAATGGCCTAATTCTGCTCCTTTGTCTTATGTACTTACTACTGACCCTGTGGAATTACTACTTATCTGGAAATATATTGCCCAAATAAAACAGTCAACTGTTTATCCTGTATTTTTGTCTGGAACTGTGTGGGCAGGGTGGTAATCTGGAACTATTGGCCAAGGACTTTGAATTTGACCATTTTACTGAGCATCTGTACATGAGAATGTACCCATAGTTGAATCCTGAGATAGTCAAAGTCAAGTTTATTGTCTTATGTGCACTTAAGTAGATGTGCAATGAAAAAGTTGTACTGTGGAGAGCATTCTGACAGGCTGCATCACTGTCTGGCATGGAGGGGCGACTGCACAGGACCGAAAGAAGCTGCAGAAGGTTGTAAATCTAGTCAGCTCCATCTTGGGCACTAGCCTACAAAGTACCCAGGACATCTTTAGGGAGCGGTGTCTCAGAAAGGCAGCGTCCATTATTAAAGACCTCCAGCATCCAGGGCATGCCCTTTTCTCACTGTTAGCATCAGGTAGGAGATACAGAAGCCTGATGGCACACACTCAGCGATTCAGGAACAGCTTCTTCCCCTCTGTCATCTGATTCCTAAATGGACTTTGAAGCTTTGGACACTACCTCGCTTTTTTTAATATACAGTATTCCTGTTTTTGCACATTTTTAGTAATCTATTCAATATATGTAATTGATTTACTTGTTTATTTATTATTATGTTTTATTTTATTTATTATTTTTTCTGTCTCCGCTAGGTTTCGTATTGCATTGAACTGCTGCTGCTAAGTTAACAAATTTCACGTCACATGCCGGTGATAATAAACCTGATTCTGATTCTGATTCATCACAGGAACAACATTCACCCGAAAAACATAAACTTAAGTATACACTTCTTACAAGAAAGTGCACAATTAGAACAAAGAAATGAGGTCCATTGTATTGCAAGGCATTGAAGGTGTTGCTGCATTGAGGTACTGATTAGGATTATGCAGGCTGAATGCTTGAAAGGAAGTAGCTGTGCTTGAAACTGGTGGTGTGCGACTTCAGGTTTTTGTGCCCTGATGCTAGCATAGCCCAGGTGAAGGGGATCTTTGACGATAGATTATGTCTTTGAAGACTTTCTTGCTATAAATTTACTTTATCCAGTAGTTTCCTTAGTGTTTATGTAAAGCAGCTGGCTGTAGCAATGGAGTTGAGGGAAACATTTTTATTCATAGGTGACATTTAAACTCCCAGCATTAAAACACTTATACAACAGCCTCATGATAATATTATACTGTGTCCTTTTGTACAAGTGATGACTCACTAAAGATAGTGAGAAATTCGTCTGTATAACTACTTGAATGACAGGTTGAGTACTTGTAGATAACCTTGCACTGTTGAGTTTATCTTGAAATGTTTCAATATGCCTCCTGGCAAGCAGCCAGAGAAACCTAGGATGAAGTTCATTTTAACCAAAGAATGGGACAGCACGGTAGTGTAGTGGTTAGCACAGTGCTTTACAGTACAGCTCAATTCCTGCTGTTCCATGTAAGGAGTTTGTATGTTCTCCTGGTGTTTGCTTGGGTTTCCTCCCACATTCCAAAGACAAACTGACTGATAAGTTAATGGGTCATTGTAAATTGCCTGGTGACTAGGCTAGGGTTAAATCGGAGGATTGCTGGGAAGTGTAGCTCAAAGTGCCAGAAGGGCCTATTCCGTGCTGTATCTCAATGAACAATAAATAGATAACATATGGAAACCATGAGGATCAGGCTCTCAACTTACAGCCAACCCGACAGCAATGGTTACTTTTGCTCTGTAGGACTGCGAATGTGCACAAACCTGGATGATTGTGGCAGATGCCACCGCACTATGAAATACTGATTTATTGCACAATTAAATGGCAGGACATAGTTTGTTTCTGCATAGTAAATCCTCAGCACCAATAGTTTGCTTGGATAAGAGCAAGAATGTTTAAACTTTGAAGTCTAAATTAAGTATCTCGCATTAGCTGGCAAATCACATACTATGCAATAGACAAGATAAAGCAAAAAAATAATCATTAGCCCACATATTACTGAATTTCATTTACACTCCCATTAAAGACTTTTCATTTGGGTGTATGAAGGAAATAGCTAAGCAAATATACTTTAACGAGCTAGTCTAATAACAGACAGATTATATTTATATTGAACCAGACCACAGTCAGATCATCCAGATCGACAGAAGAGAAACTTCTGACCCGTGTCAAATATATTTTCAGCCTTTCTGAGACAAAAATGCTGTGTGTTGCAAGGAGCTTCAGTGGGTCAATCAGCTCTTGGTGAGCAGACCTAGCTGAAATTTATCAGATACACATTTTAATCACCAGAAATGTGCTTGATTTTATATAAATGAAGCCACGTTGATGAGAAAGGACTGGAGGTAGAGCTTGAGGGGAGTATGAACACTGGCTTGGATTGATTGCAATGAATGATCTGCAGTGTGATTCAGCGAAAGGTGAAGTTGTCTACTATGGAGGTGAGGTGGAAAAGTGGTGAGGGTGACAGCAATCTGGTGAGCTTTTCAGTTATTTCCCTGAGGTAGCTGGCATGGGGAATACAGGAACTGTTAACTATGGACTTTGATGTGTATAGTCTCCATGTGGCATTGTAATTTCCATCAAATCCTCCATCTTGTCACTATTCAAAACCATGGAATCAGAGATCAGTATTTCTGTCTATTTACAGTGACTGATACTTCCACCATATTGAGGTGAGGGAAGAAAAAGGAGGTAGAAACCACGCTTTTCTATCACTCTCCAGTGCAGTCTCACAAAAACTCTGGAAGATGTGGAAGTGCATTCCACCCCTACCCTTTCCGAAAGGGCCTGGTGAACCCTTTGCAAACGAATGGCTGCTGGAACATAGAAGGAGCATTGTCCAGTTTAAAAAGTAGAGGTGCCTCTTTCAGCACTCTAGTGCCCTGACTGTTCCTCGTTTACAAAGATCAGTAAGCAGTCAGGCCCAGGTTGTGTACCACGACCACCAGATGTTTCTGTCTTCCATTTCTACAAACACACCGAAGTAGTTCACACATTGTTTTCTGTATTTTGCAATACAGACTTCGTTGGCTTTTGTGATAAACTGTAGCCATTATGTCTTCAGGGATTTCCTTACTAAAATAGAAGATTGGGGTGAGCAAGAGACAGCCCAAGAATTTTAACCAACATTAACTTTTCAATTATTAAGAACTGCATTTTAAGATCAAATAGAGACTACTTACATTGCACACTTAACCACGTAGACATCCTGGTGTCTCTGACGTTACAAATGTTGGTATGAGATCTAACACCCAGCAGCAGCTAGTTCAGGTATTGAGAGCCTTTCCATTTGTGGCTCAACTCACATCATTTGTTCAATACCAACATTTGCAAGCTCAGTTTTAATTCTTCCTGCTCTTTTTCTTTTGAAAATCAAATTATCCATTATCTACACAATGTGTTCAGTAAACTGATGCAAAATTAAACAGCACTTCTTTGCTAACTCAACCTCAGTGCTGGTTTAATGACACAAATTGTAAAGAAAGTATGAGGATTTACTAGGCTTTGTTAGTTTTTATTAGTAATTAGATTACTACATACAGAGACAGTTAATTATTGCCTGTTTAATCACCACATTTACAAAGCAATTGCTTTGTGATGTTTCAATGTGATAGTCTTGTATATATTAAAGTATTAACTTACACTATCGTTTGTGCACTGTTACTTGTGAAATTTGTTGGGGAAAAGATCACTTGAGGTTGGAAAGTCAGTAGTTGACAAGAATGTCTATGAGCCATCTGTAGTATTAATTTGTTGAAGTAGTAATATAGAGCACATAAGTATCATATTCTTCTGTCAAGCCTTATAGTTGGATTGTAATTGAGTCTCAGAATGAAACTTTTGATTTGTATTCAATCACCTTGATACAAGAGCTGATAAAACAGAATATATTCGTGAAGATATGTTGTATATGTCAGTGAGATTAGCACAGTCTCTAAATGATGAATTTCTTAATCTATATGTTTATTGAAATGACAAAAGGATTGTCGTTTATTAATTATTAACCCATGAACAGTGTAAGTGGTACCCCACATTCTAGGGAAAATATCATGTCCTATAGGCTGAACTACTTATATCTAGATCCAGCCTTCCCAATTTGGGGAAAAATACATTTATTCCAGGGACAATGCGTATCTGGCATTTCTAAAATTGACATCACATTATCCCCAAAATCTGTGCTTTTAAAAACGTTGTAGAACATAATAGTCACTCTTCTATTTACAGTCTTAATATCTCACTCTTTGCTGCTGAATTGTTACTTTAGAAAGGAAACCCTTATACTCTAGTCTATCTAATGTTTAAAAGAATAGTTCCTAAAGAATAAGTCTGTTTTACTTTGTTTTCTTAACTGTACAAATATCTAAATTGCAACTGACATCCAATATCAATTTTAAAAATACAAATAACAAGTGTCAAAAAGTTATATGTTCAATAGGTTTTCCAACCAAGACTTTCCAAGTCCCTGTGATTATAACTGCAGCCTGCACAACTGTCTATTCTTTAAAATGAACTGTGCAGAATCAGAATCATGATGATGTTCCTCACCATTGCAATCTTCAGTGCGAGTCACTAGGCAGGGGCATAGATGATGAATGTAAACAGAGCGTACCAGGAGATTTCTGTATGTGCAGTGCGGAAAGGAGAACCTGGCTGTGAACTAGATTCTCCTTTAACTTTGATCTGTACTTTTTATGGACTCTGTATTCACATAATTATAAGCAATGATCTGTTGTCACACAGGTAAAATATAATTAACATTAAATAGTAATTATAATGTTTGTTATCACATTGAAATCATATAATTAACATAATTGAAAAAGAAGATTAATCAGCAAGTCACCGCCCTGTAAGGCTGATTTCAAGGCAGGTTTGGTAACACCAGACTTAACATCTTTAATATTAAAGCCTTGGTATGCAAAACAATTGCAGCTTTGTGGGCACAAAATGTGGTATGTTTATGCTGTCCCGATTTCCTGTCCTAAACATATCAGCTCTTATTTGGCTGCCATCCAGTTGCCCAATGTCACATCAATGCCAGATGAGGTAAGAAAATAGGGAAACGAGCAGAAATAGTAAGTGTGTCCTCTTGAGCTTACTTTGGCTGTTACAGGGATGATGACCAATCGCTGGCTCTGCCTGTCTCATCGCCATTTTTCTTTATTCCCTTAATAACCAAAAGTCTATTGATGAATGCCCACAACCTTCTAAGGTCATTAGCTACCATAATCTGAAACCCTCCAACTAATAAGAAAACCTTTGTCTTATACTAAATGGCCAAATCTTTATCCAAAGGCAATATGTGTTTGGTCAGTCCCCCCAATGTCTCCGCATCCACCCTGTCAATCCCATTCAGAAGAACGTCACCTCACATTCTTTTGAACACTCCAATCATTAACGTTTGTGACAATCCGAAATGTTATCATCAGAAGTGAGGAGGTAGTTAAGGGAAAATTATATTGGATGGCTTGGAGACACATTCAGATTTTCTTCCCTGAAAGCCATTAGTTAGCCAGATGGACTATCTATGCATATAAGAGTACCAAGCTCTACGTCTGAGCACACTAATATCACAGTAGATGCTTGACTGGCCTATTCACATCAGCACCTTTCCCTCACCTTCTGTAAATGATGCTTGAAGGTAAGAGAACAGTCTTTTATTTGGCTGCCCTCCAGTTTGTCCAATGTCACACCAATGCTAGATGAGGTAAAAAAGTAAGGAAAACTTGCAGAAATAATAGAGTTTCTTTGTAAGTACTTTGTAGAGTTTACATGTTCCACAGAAGATGATATCCAGCATTTTATCTTTATTGTCAAGATGGAGCATTGTTGCTATGACTATGAATGGTTTAGGGCATATTTCCCAGAAGAGGAACAATTACTTTAGGTGTTGAAGTCTTTGTGCAATGTACAGTAGCATTAACCAAGGTGATGGTAGGTGCCTGTGTTAACACGTTGTCATCAGCATATTGTTGAGGTATGTTGGAGATGCACTTACACATATGTCAAAGAGTGACAAGGCTGTGACTGTGGGATTCCACCTTTAAACAAGTGGGTGCAGTTTTCCCATTCCCAAGGCGCAGGTGGAATCAGCATCAGAAACCCTTTACTGAGGTGAGACCTTTCCCTTTAGCCATGTTGGAATGAAAACAATTTCTGGCACTGTAAATGCTAATGGAAGTCTTGAGAATTGGAACCAGGTCACAGCAACTGCAGTTCAATCTGAAACCTGCTTGATTGCCAGGAGGGGCTTCTCTAATGATGAGAAAAAATGGGTTCCATGTATCCTACAAAGAGATAAACATATGTTACCTCCATAGCAGTATCTATTTACGTCAGAAGTGAATGGAGTTAAAGGAAGGCGGTATAAATATTTCAATCAGGTGGGAGGTTTGTTGGGGGGAAGACTGGTTAGACCACTATTCAGGGGAAAGTGTACTTTCCTTGGTCCCTCTGCATATCCGCTGTGCAATTGAAATGTAGAGGATTAGGCATCCATTGTGAAGATGAACCATTTAGGGTCCGGGAAGGAAAGTGACAAGTGGCAGAGAGAAACAGAAGTTTTGCATATGTAGGTGGGGAATTACTAGGTAGGGGAGACAGAATAATGCCAAAATAGAAAGAATTTTGGTTTTTTTTAATTTATAAATTGAAACAATGGGTCAATAGGAACAGTCCTTGTGAGTCACTAAGAGAACTGAGTCACGCTGCATGGTTGAGGAGCTGAGGTGCGGGGTGGATTGTGAAGCTGGAAGCTATGCAAAGAAGATATCCAGTGGGGTGGTTAACTACAACCTGATACTTGGTGGTGGGGTCAGAGTTCAGAAAGAGAGCTGAGGATGACAGACATTTTTCAAGAAAAATTGCACCAGTCTTGTTGGCAGATTTGATGACGATGTTGGGGCTGGTGTTTGGTGGACACTGTGCCGCAGATCCGGGGGTTGGGGAGTGGGGGGTGGGGTTCCTCAGCTTAGGGTACATAAGTGGAATAGAAAAGTGTAAAAGATGTGCTTTATTTGTCATGTGTACATTGAAACAAACAGTGAAATAGGTTATTTGCATCAAATCAAATCAGAGAGGATGGTGCTGGGCAGCCCACAAGTGTTGCATGCATTACTGCATCAACATAGCATGCCCTCAACTCACTAACCCAAATCCATATGTCTTTGAAATGTGGGAGGAACCCAGGAAACCTATGTGGTCATGAGGAAAACGTACAAGCTTGTGGCAGACAGCGACGGGAATCGAACCCCATTCTTGTAGTTGGTGCACTGTAAAATGTTGTGCTGCTACGTTACCATGCCACCCTGTCCAAGTAAACAATCTGAGTCTCATTGGAAAAGATCTAGAGTGGACAAGAGGCAAGGTGTGGAGGGGGTTCCAAATGTGTCAGGAATTCTGAAGATAGAAGAACAAGCTATGGGATGAAGGAGCCTGGCCTGAGGAAAGGGTACAAAGAAAAAGACAAATAACTCAGCAAACTATAAGAGCCTGAAACTTGCAGAGTTGAGGAAACATGGGACTGAGGTTTCTGCAGGAGAGAGGACAATCCAAAGGAATCATAGAAACACAGTGATGTTTTGGATTGAAACGAGAGATGGACTCAGAGAAACTTGATGAGGAAAATCAGTCACAAGGAGAATTTGCTATTGGAGCTTGTGATCCTTGGCAATGAAAAGAAGGAAGAGTTCTGTCATTACCTTCAATGTAGCAACTGTAAGGACTGAGACAATTCTTGAGAGAGAAGTCAAAAGCATACATGTGTTTATGCTTGGCTTTGAATGTGAATCAGAACAGTGATTTGAGAAACATTGAATATCATGGATAGAATCCATGTGGAGTAATCAAAACTGAAGATACAGGTCTTCTTCTGAGACCTTGTATGTATGATATCGATTCCGATCGAACATCCGGGCTCAAAGTCCAATCAAAGGAAGGACATTTATGAGGGCTTGATTCTGCTTATCAGTAGAGTTTTTTTCCACAGTAAAACTAATATATTCAACACTGCATTGGTGATACCAATGACTACATCTGTGTAGTACTATTAAATCTCTGTCTGGACTTACAGTATCTAACTAGCACTGTATACAGTTTGGCTCACTGCACCTTGGAAAGAATACATTTGCCCTGTAATGTATACAGTGTGTATTTTTCATAACATAATCAAACACCAAGGATTAGCTTATTGGCAATATGATATATGTGAGGCTTGCTTTACTTGGTACACGGGTTGATAGAATGAGACTGGAGACCTGGTAGAGTCTCATTAAATGAGAGCAGAGACATTCTCCACACCAATAGCCATTGCGCACGCAAAGGACACAAACGTGTGTATAGTACATTTACCATGCCCTGTAAACATTCTGCGCACAGGCACAGGTTTACGGAACAGACATGTGTGGCTGGATGGCCTGCTCTTCTTCCGGTATTTGGCATAGTTGCTACTTTTATCCTAAATATGAAAAATTCTCCAGTTGCTGGAAATCCAGGGCAACACACACAAAATGCTGGAGGTGCTCAGTGAGTCAGGTAGCATCTATGGAAAAGAGTAAACAGTCAACGTTTTGGGCTGAGACCCTTCATCAGGACTGAGAAAGAAGGAGGAAGATGCCAGAATAAAAAAGTGGGAGAGGGGAAGGAAGCTAGCTGGAAGGTGATAGGTGAAGCCAGGTGGGTGGGAAAGGTCAAGGCCTGGCAAGGAAAGAATCTGATAGGAGAGGGGAGTGGACAATAGGAGAAATGGAAGGACTCAATCCTGAAGAAGAATCTCAGCCTGAATTGTTGACTGTTTATTCATTTCCATAGATGCTGCCTAACCTGCTGAGTTCCTCCAGCATTTTGTGTGTGTTACCTTTATTCTAAAGCTTACCTTTGAAAGAGAACAAATAGGTACATGGATGAGCGAAGTATGGAGAGATATGATGCATGTACAGGAAGATGGTACTAGGCAGAGGACCATGTTGGCAAATGCTAGATGGGCTGAAGGACCTGTTTCTGCGCTGTGGTTCTCTTTGACTCAATGATTCTATAAATAGATCAGATATTCTGCTCCACCCAAACTCTCTACAGCTACAGGAAGGATTAACTGAGCCAATAATTTTTTTAAATCTGCAGATACTGGAAATTTCAAACAAAAACAGAAAATTGCTGGAGATACTCAGCAGGTCAGGCTGCATCTATGGAGAGAGTAAGAGTTGACTTTGTTTTATTTCGAAGATGCAGAGTGGAATAGGCCCTTCTGGCCCTTCAAGCCACACCACCTAGCAACGCCCGGCAACCTCGATATAACCTAACCCAATCACAGGAAGATTTACCATCACCAGGTAATCTACCCCGTACCTCTTTGGACTGTGGGGGGAAACCAGAGCACTCCATGGGGAGGACATACAAACTCCTTACAGAGGTTGCCAGAATTAAACTCTGAACTCCAACACCCCGAGATGTAATAGTCGTGCTAACCACTACACCACTGTGTTCGGTTGAAGAACTTTTGTCAGAACTCGGAAGGAGAGAAAATAAGCTTGCCAAGTTGCATGGAGAGTAGGGGAGGGAATGTCTCTGATAGGGTAAAACCATGGGGAGAAGCAGTAAACCAGGTTATCTGCATGGGTACACCTCCGGTGTGTGTGCTTAGCCCACTGCTCTACTCTCTCCATACCCATGACTGTGTGGCTAGGTATAGATCAAATACCATCTATAAATTTGCTGATGATACAACCATTGTTGGTAGAATCTCAGATGCAGGCGAGAGGGCATACAGGAATTAGATATACCAGTTAGTTGATTGGTGTCATAGCAACAACCTGGCACTCAACGTCAATAAGACGGAAGAGCTGATTGTGGACTTCAGGAAGGGTAAGATGAAGGAACACATACCCATCCTCATAGAGGGATCAGAAGTAGAGAGAGTAAGCAGTGTCAAGTTCCTGGGTGTCAAGATCTCTGAGGGCTTAACCTGGTCCCAACATATCTTTCTTTTCAAATCTTTTTATTTTTTTTTTCAAAATAAACACGAGTACATCGAAGTAAACATCACTTACAACGTCTCACGAAAAAAAATTATATAGATTGAAAAAATTTTGTGATGAAAAAACCCCTACTAAGCAAGAAAAGTGGGAAAAAAGAAAAATCCCATTAGGTGTTCAACCCCAGAGCCATGCGTCATACATAAAGTTTCTAAAGATAAACATCAAACCACCAGCAAAAAAAAAGTACCAAAAAATTTACAGTTAGATCGTGGAGAATCCATCAATTAACTCAAATAATAATAACGAACAAATGAACCCCATCTTTTCTCAAAATCAAACATAGGTTCAAAGGTTCGACTTCTAACTTTCTCCAAACTAAGACATAGCATCACTTGAGAGAACCATTGTGACAAAATGGGAGCCGTTGTATCCTACCACTTCAACAAAATGGCCCTCCTAGCTATCAATGTAACAAATGCAATAACATGTTGGTCAGACACAGATACCATGGATATTTTGAGGAATTATTCCAAAAAGCACAGTTAATTTGTTAGGTTGTAAATTAATTTTAAGTGCTTTAGAAATTGTCGAAAAAACTGACTTCCAGAACTGTTCCAGTATAGAACAAGACCAAAACATGTGTCATTGTAACTGTCTCAGTTTTACATCTATCACACCAATACGAGATGATCAAAAATGGCAGCGATGAAGAATACAACCACATAAAAAACAAGCATGCTCCGGAACCACCCAATGGGAAAAAATTCCTAACTCTAACCCCTCCCCCTCCCAAAAGCCCGAAAAAGGCAAGCAGACTAGATAGAATACAAAGCCAGGGACTGCTCTGCCTGTTCAGGAGAAACATTTTTAAAGGATTATCTCTCCCTCCCCCCAGTTAAAAAAAAACGACTGACCTTGTGAAAGGAACGATAAAGTCTCAGCAAAGGAAAATGTTTACATTCCAGCATAATAATGTTATCTCTTAAAGAGAAAAACCAGCACAATTTTTTAGGTTTAACATTATGTCTCTAAAAAAATTTTAAATTCAATTATAAGACGCTATAATAAAGCAGAAAAAAAATTAATAGCATGTTAAATCACACTAAATTTCCAAAAATACCAATTAATAATAACATAAGTAATTAAACCCTCCCCTAAATATATAAAAAAAGCCCCGTTAGTAGGAAAAGCTACTAATTAATTAATTAAGAATGAAACAGAGAAAAAGACATCAAACCAAATATTAGGTTAAAGACACAAGTCCCTTTATCTTCTTTTTCTCAGTCGAATGTCTGAGTAACCATTTAAGCAGTTGTACTTGAACCATAAATCTTCTTTCAAAAAAAAACAATAATATGCAATAACGAACGACTCTCCTTATCTTCTTTCATTAGTCTCTCAATAAAATATCCAAGTAATCTTCATAAATCTTCTTTCCAAAATGCCAAGAATATACAAATAACCAATTTCAGACAATTCATTCGGTAACGGTGGCAGGTATAGTTTGAACGAACTCCAATGCAGTTTTTGAATCAAAAAATGTACGAGGAGGAGAGTTAGAAGGAAAAACTTTAATTCTTGTCGGGTAATGCAAAGAAGGAAACAGTTTCTTATCATATGCCTGTTTCATTACCAGAGCAAATCTTGATCTTTGTTCCATCACCTCCCTTGGATAATCATCATAAAAACGGAGCTCAGATTCCATAAAAACTCTGTTTTCTTGCCTGTTGTATTATTTGATCTTTAATTTTAAAATGGTGAAAGCAGACCAAAACAGATCTTGGTCTATTTGAATCTTTAAATTTCAACATAGAGGCTCTGTGTGCTCTTTCTGTAGTAGGTGGCTTTGATAATATAGTAGGAAATAAAGTATGAAAAAGCTTACCAAATTAAGCAGTTAAGTCTCCATCTTCAACTCCTTCTTGGAGTCCAACAATTTGTATATTTCTCCGGTGAGACCTAGTTTCCAGGTCTATAATCTTATTTTGGTATCTTTCCAAACGAGTTGTAGCCTCAGACAATTTTTGCTTAGTTATTTTCAATTCCTCTTCGTGTGTGACAACTTGAGTTTCCAAGTCTTTAAGTTTTCCCAGAAATGACTTCATTTCATTACTATTCTTTTCCAGTTGATCTTTAATTGATCCATTCTGATCTTTAATTGAATTCGGCGTCCGGACCATATCTTCAGCCCATGGTGACATTTCATCTGATCTTTTCTTTGGCATCTTTCCTTTCCCATTACCTTTATCACTAGGTTCAGACAAGTTCTTCCCACTCCTCGTAGACATAGACATATTATTCCCTCTCAAGAATCAGCAATTAAAATTTTTAAACTCGATGTTTAAACTAGGGGGAGAGAAACGAAACTAAGAGCAGCACAAAATTGTAGTTACTCCATTCTCTGGTCTCTGGTCCCAACATATCGACAGAGTTATAAAGAAGGCAAGACAGCGGCTGTACTTCATTAGGAGTTTGAAGAGATTTGGCACGTCAACAAATGCACTCAAGAACTTCTATAGATGTACCATGGAGAGCATTCTGACAGGCTGCATCATAGGACCGAAAGAAGCTGCAGAGGGTTGTAAATTTAGTCGGCTCCATCTTGGGTACTAGCCTGCAAAGTACCCAGGACATCGTTAGGGAGCAGTGTTTCAGAAAGACAGTGTCCATTATTAAGGACCCCCAGCACCCAGGCCATGCCCTTTTCTCACTGTTACCATCAGGTAGGAGATACAGAAGCCTGAAGGCACACACTCAGTGATTCAGGAACAGCTTCTTCCCCTCTGCCATCCGATTCCTAAATGGACATTGAACCCATGAACACGACCTCACTTTTTTTAATATATATTATTTCTGTTTTAGCACAAATTTTAATCCATTCAATATACATATACTGTAATTTATTTATTTATTTTCTTCTATATTATGTTTTGCATTGAGCAATTAGAGAGAGAACAAAGACAAAAATATAGAAGCTGCAAAATGCAGAACAGGCAGATATGCCCAGTAGGCCAGGTTGGACATATCCTTTACTCCCAAAGGAAATTTAAAATAAGGAAAAAACAAACAAGCTGAGCCAATATAATTAATTATTATTAGTAATATCGGCATGATTAACTGAGGCAGCTCTGTTCACCGGTGGGTGAATGTTCTGCTCTGTCATATGACCATATTATTTAATACTTGTAGCCATTGATCCCATGGTCCTGAGCATCATGTAGAAGGCTGACACTGTCCATAAAGAAATGGCAAATTTTTCCATGAACCTCTACAAAAATTGGATATCCGAAAGATACGGCCTTCCAATTTCCTCACAGAAAGTTTTTTTTACAAAAACCTATTAGTATTCAAAACATTTCAGATTATTAAATATGTTTTTTACTAAGGTTGATTCCACACATATTTCATACTCTTCCTGGATATTGGTATTGGTAATGGTGTATTTTTTAAAATGTATTTATTCATTTACGGGATGTGGACATCGCCAGCTAAGCCAGCATTTATTGCCCATCCCTAGTTGTCCTTGAGAAGGAGGTGATGAGCTGCCTTCTTGAACCGCTGCAGTCCCTGAGGAGTGGGTACACCCACAGTGCTGTTAGGGTGGGAGTTCCATGATTTTGACCCAGCAACAATGATGGAACAGTGATATGTTTCCAAGTCAGGATGGTGAGTGACTTGGAGGGGGATTTCCAAGTGGTGGTGTCCCAGGTATCTGCTGTTCTCATCCTTCTAGATGGTCGTGGTCGTGAGTCTGGAAGATGCTGCCTTAGGAACTTTGGTGTGTTGTTGCAGTGCATCTTGTAGATAGTACACACTGCTGCAACTGTTTGTCGATGGTGGAGGGATTGGATGCTTGTGAAAGGGGTACCAATCAAGTTGGCTGCCTTGGTGTCAAGTTTCTTGCGTGTTGATGGAGCCTCACTCATCCAGCTGAGTGGTAAGTATTTCATTATATTCCCGACCAGAGCCTTGTAGATGGTGGCCAAGCTTTGGGGAGTCAGGAGGTGAGTTACACAGTGCAGGATTCCTAGCCTTTGACCTGCTCTGGTAGCCATGGTGTTCATATAGTAAACCAGTTCAGTTTCTTGTCAATGCTAACCCCAGGATGTTGATTAGATTAGATTAGATTTGATTAGATTATGAGGACACGCAGTCCTCTTTTATTGTCATTTAGTAATGCATGTATTAAGAAATGATACAGTTTTTCTAGAATGATATTACAGAAACACATGACAAACTGACTTAAAAACTAATAAAAACCACATAATTATAACATATAGTTACAACAATAGACAATAAGTGCAGGAGCAGGCCATTCAGCCCTTCGAGCCAGCACCGCCATTCACTGTGATCATGGCTGATCATCCACAATCAGTATCCAGTTCCTGCCTTCTCCCCATATCCCTTGACTCCACTATCTTTAAGAGCTCTATCCATCTCTTTCTTGAAAGCATCCAGAGACTTGGCCTCCACAGCCTTCTGGGGCAGAGCATTCCATACATCCACCACTCTCTGGGTGAAAAAGTTTTTCCTCAGCTCCGTTCTAAATGGCCTACCCCTTATTCTTAAACTGTGGCCTCTGGCTCTGGACTCACCCATCAGCGGGAACATGCTTCCTGCCTCCAGCGTGTCCAATCCCTTAATAATTTTATATGTTTCAATAAGATCCCCTCTCAGCCTTCTAAATTCCAGAGTATACAAGCCCAGTCACTCCAATCTTTTGACATATGACAGTCCCGCCATCCCGGGAATTAACCTTGTGAACCTACGCTGCAACACACATCAAAGTTGCTGGTGAACGCAGCAGACCAGGCAGCATCTCTAGGAAGAGGTACAGTCGATGTTTCAGGCTGAGACCCTTCGTCAGGACTAACTGAAGGAAGAGTTAGTAAGAGATTTGAAAGTGGGAGGGGGAGGGGGAGATCCAAAATGATAGGAGAAGACAGGAGGGGGAGGGATGGAGCCAAGAGCCAGACAGGTGATTGGCAAAGGGGATATGAGAGGATCATGGGACAGGAGGTCCGGGGAGAAAGACAAGGGGGGGGGGGAACCAGAGGATAGGCAAGGGGTATAGTCAGAGGGACAGAGGGAGAAAAAGGAGAGTGAGCGAAAGAATGTGTGTATATAAATAAATAATGGATGGGGTACGAGGGGGAGGTGGGGCATTAGCGGAAATTAGAAAAGTCGATGTTCATGCCATCAGGTTGGAGGCTTCCCAGACGGAATATAAGGTATATACCCCTTGCCCATCCTCTGGTTTCCCTCCACTTGTCTTTCTCCCCAGACCTCCTGTCCCATGATCCTCTCATATCCCCTTTGCCAATCACCTGTCCAGCTCTTGGCTCCATCCCTCCCCCTCCTGTCTTCTCCTATCATTTTGGATCTCCCCCTCCCCCCCCCACTTTCAAATATCTTACTAACTCTTCCTTCAGTTAGTCCTGACGAAGGGTCTCGGCCTGAAACGTCGACTGCACCTCTTCCTAGAGATGCTGCCTGGCCTGCTGCGTTCACCAGCAACTTTGATGTGTGTTGCTTGAATTTCCAGCATCTGCAGAATTCCTGTTGTTTGCATTTTTAAAAAGAACCTACACTGCACTCCCTCAATAGCAAGAATGTCCTTCCTCAGATTTGGAGACCAAAACTGCACACAGTACTCCAGGTGTGGTCTCACCAGGGCCCTGTATAGCTGCAGAAGGACCTCTTTGCTCTTATACTCAATTCCCCTTGTTATGAAGGCCAGCATGCCATTAGCTTTCTTCACAGCCTACTGTTCTTGTATGCTTGCTTTCAGTGACTGATGTACAAGAACACCTAGATCTCGTTGTACTTCCTCCTTTCCCAACTTGACTCCATTTAGATAATAATCTGCCTTCCTGTTCTTACCACCAAAGTGGATAACCTCACATTTATCCACATTAAACTGCATCTGCCATGCATCTGCCCACTCACCCAGCCTGTCCAAGTCACCCTGCATTCTCATAATATCCTCCTCACATTTCACACTGCCACCCAGCTTTGTGTCATCGGCAAATTTGCTAATGTTACTTTTAATTCCCTCATCTAAATCATTAATATATATTGTAAACAGCTGCGGTCCCAGCACTGAAACCTGCGGTACCCCACTGGTCACCACCTGCCATTCCAAAAGGGACCCATTAATCGCTACTCTTTGTTTTCTGTCAGCCAGCCAATTTTCAATCCATGTCAGTACTCTGCCCCTAATGCCATGTGCCCTAATTTCGCCCGCTAATCTCCTATGTGGGACTTTATCAAAGGCTTTCTGAAAGTCCGGGTACACTACATCCACTGGCTCTCCCTTGTCCATTTTCATAGTTACATCCTCAAAAAATTCCGGAAGATTAGTCAAGCACGATTTCCCCTTCGTAAATCCATGCTGACTCGGACCAATCCTGTTACTATCCAAATGTGTTGTAATTTTATCTTTTATAATTGACTCCAGCATCTTTCCCACCACTGACATCAGGCTAACTGGTTTTATAATTCCGTGTTTTCTCTCTTCCTCCCTTCTTGAAGAGAGGGACAACATTAGCCACCTCCAGTCCCCAGGATTTGATAAGAACAGACCATGGCATGGTAAAAGTCTCAAAGTCTCTCAAAAGTCCCGTCATCTCACGTAGACAGTGAACCTCCAGCGCTGCCAACTTGCTGATGCAGCATCCTGGAAGCATCCGACCACAGTCCGACTCCGAGTCCATCCAAAAACTCCGAGCCTCTGACCAGCTCTCCGACACTGAGCACCGAGCACCATCTCTGCCGAGCGCTTCAACCCCAGCCCCGGCAACAGGCAATAGGCAAAGTCATGGATTTGGGGCCTTCCCCTCCAGAGATTCTCGATCGCACAGTAGCAGCGGCAGCGAACTGGGCATTTCAGAAGTTTCTCCAGATGTTCCTCCGTGCTTCTCACGGCTGTCTCCATCAAATCCGGATTGTTCTCAGCCCCCTAGTTACACATACGATATTCATTCGGAACGGCCGCGCACCATTAGTAGGGGATTCAGTGATGATGATTGAATGTCAAGGAACGATGGTTAGAGCCTCTCTTGTTGGAGATGGTCATTGCCTGGCACTTGTGTGGCTTGAATTTGATTTGCCACTTGTCAACCCAAGCCTGGATATTGTCCAGGTCCTGCTGCATTTGGGTATGACCTGCTTCACTATCTGAGGAGTCACGAATGGGGCAGATCACTGTGCAGTCATCTGCGAACATCCCCACCTCTGACCTTATGATGGAAGGAAGGTCATTGATGAAGCAGCTGAAGATGGTTGGTCTTAGGACACTTCCCTGAGGAACCCCTGCAGTGATGTCCTGAGGATGAGAAGATTGATTTCCAACCATCACAACCATCTTCCTTTGTGTCAGGTATGATTCCAACCGGGGAGGGATTTCCCCCTAATTCCCATTGACTTTATTTTACCTAGGGTACCTTGATGCTATACTTGGCCAAATGCTGCCTTGGTGTCGAGGTCCATCACTCTCACCTCACCTCTGGTATTTAGCTCTTTGGTCCATATTTGGTGATGAGGTCAGGATCTGAGTGGCCTTGATGGAACCCAAACTGGGGATTCATAAGCAGGTTATTGCCGAGTGGGTGCTGCATGATAGCACTGTTGATGACCCCTTCCATGGCTTTGCTGATGATTGAGAGTAGGCTGATAGGGTGATATTGGCTGGGTTGGACTTGTCCTGTTTTTTGTGTACAGGACATACCTGGACAATTTTCCACATTGCCGGGTAGATGCCGGTGTTGTAGCTGTACTGGAACAGCTCGGCTAGTGACGCACCAAGTTCTGGAGCACATGTCTTCAGGACTGTTACCAGGATTTTGTCTGTGTCCATAGCCTTCGCAGTATCCAGTGCTTTCAGCCGTTTCTTGATATCACGTGGAGTGAATCAGATTGGCTGCATCCTGACATCTGGGATGCTGGGGACTTCCGGAGGAGGCTGAGCTAGATCATCTACTCGTCACCTCTGACTGACGATTGTTGCAAATGCCTCAGCCTTCTCCTTTGCACAGGTGTGCTGGGCTCCTCTATCATTGAGGATGGGGATATTTGTGGGGCCTCCTCCAGTGGGTAGTTTGATTGCCCACCACCATTCGTGGCTGGATGTGGCAGGGCTACAGAGCACAGATCTGATCTGTTGGTTGTGGGACCCCCTAGTTCTGTCTATTACTTGCTGTTTATATTGTTTGCCTGCTCGTAGTCCTGTATTGTGGCTCCACCAGGGCAACGCCTCATACTGGGGTCTGCCTGGTGTTGTTCACGGCATGCCCTCCTGCACTCTTCATTGATCCAGGGTTGATCCCTGGCCTGCTGGTAATGTTGGAGCAGGGATATGCCAGTCCATAAGGTTACAATTCTGCTGCTGCTGATGGCCCACAGCACCTCATAGATGCCCAGTCTTGGGCTGCTAGATCTGTTTGAAGCCTATCCCATTTAGCATGGTGGTAGTGTCACACAACGCAGTGGAGAGTTTCTTCAATGTGGAGATGGGATTTAGTCTCCACAAATACTGTGTGGTGTCACTTCTCCCAGTGCTGTCATGGACAGATGCTTCCGTGACAGGCAGGTTGGTGAGAATGAGATCACGTGTGTCTTTCCCTCTTGTTGGTTCCCTCACCACCTGCTGAGGTCCCATACTAGTAGCTCTGTCCAGTAGGACCCGACCAGCTCGGTCTGCGGTGGTACTACCGAGCCACTCCTGGTGATGGACACTGAAGACCCCACCCAGAGTAAATTCTGTGGGTACGTTCTTGCCACCCTCAGTGCCTCCTCCAAGTGCTGCTCAACATGGGGAAGTGCTGATTCACCAGCTGAGGGAGGATGGGACCTGGTAATCAGCAGGAGGTTTCCTTGCCCATGTTTAACCTGGTGCCACCAGACTTCATGGGGTCCCGAGTCGATGTTCAGAGTTGCCAGTGCAACTCTCTCCCTACTGTAATCCACTGCGCCACCACCTCTGCTAGGCCTGTCCTGCTGATGAGACAGTACATACCCAGGAATGGTGATGGTGGAGTCCAGAATAGTAACTGTAAGGTCTGATTCTGTCAGTACAACTATGTCAGGCTGTTGCTTGACTAGTCTGTGAGACAGCTCTCCCGACTTTGGCACATGTCCCAGATGTTAGTAAAGAGGACTTTGCAGGGTCGACAGGGCTGGTTTCGCCATTGTCATTTTCAGTGCCTAGGTCGATGCTGGGTTGTCCACCTGGGTTCATTCCTTATTATTTTCTTTTTAGCAGTTGGATACAACTGAATGGCTTGCTAGGCCATTTCAGAGGGCATTTAAAAGTCAACCACGTTGCTGTGGGTGTGGAGTCACATCTAGGCCGGAGCAGGTAAGGACGGCAGGATTCCTCTCCTAAAGGACATTGGTGAACCAGATGGATTTTTACAACAATTGACATGGTTTCATGGTCATCAGATATTTTATTGAATTCAAATTCACCATCTGCCATGGTGGGATTTGAACTCATGTCCCCAATGTATTACTGGGTCTCTGGATTACTGACCCAGTGGTAATTACCACTACACCAAATCTCCCCACTACTGTTATCACATGTACAGTACCATGCAATAATCTTAGGTGTGTGTGTATGTATATATAGCTAGGATAATAGTTGTGGAGCAGAGCGCATATTTGTAAGTCTAGCAGGAGCAAAGGATGTTAGGAATGGCGAGGGAGGGGTGTGGGACAGGTGACAGAGAAGGAGTGCCAGGGGCAGGGGTGGGAGGTAGCACCAGTGCAGACAAATCCAGCCTAGAGACACCAGGCAAGGTCATTTGATTCTGAACAATTAACTTATTGATCATTCTGGTGCTTCCCACTCCCTCCACTCTCACTCTACAACAGAGACCCATATCAGAATCAGATTTATCATCACTCACATATATCATGAAATTTGTTTTTTTTGTGGCAGCAGTACATAAATTACTAGAGTACTGTGCAAAAGGCTCCCTAGCTATATGCTGTACATGTGCTAAGACTTCTGCACAGTACTGTACTAGGATACACGTGACCAAAGTGCATCCTCCTCCTTTGCTATGATTCCCCATTGGTGGAGAGGGGTTGTTGGGGCAGGTGGGACCACAGATTTCCTAGATGTGAATGTGCCACTTGTCTGGGCTCTTTCACATTACTTCTCCAGAGAACGATGAGCCATTAGAAGGATTTATTCATCAGCATTACTCCTCCTTTGATCAATGGCAATGCACTTCCTTTAGAGCAGTGTTTCCAACCTTTTTTAGCCCAATGCTCTCCTAAAGCACCTTCATACTTGACCACGCCCCTCTTAGGCACAATATATTTCCGGCACCCCATAGTGTAAAAACATGTCTACCATTTGCTAACATGAAAAAAGGATTCTGCTTTAAGTTTTTATTTGTCATTAAAGCTAGCTTACACAGTACCTGTGCTCTGTACAGCAGCTTCGATATCAATGTGATCCTTGAGTTTGATGGTTTTTAGCAAGAGTTTAAATATCTGGTTCAAATTGTGACAGCAAAAGCCTAAAGTCCTCACGTGTAACAATATCCAAGCAGTTTCTGTTTTTTGTGAGTATGTGGTTCACTGCACTGAAGCCTCTTCCAACAAGGTAGTGGGATGGAAATGCAACGAAGAGCAGTTTGGCTCTTCTCCAAAGACCAGGAAACTTTGTATGACATTGTAGCCACATACCACAAAAGCCGACAGTTTTGAAAAGCATTTTTGCTTCTTCATCATTCTGAATTTTGATAATTCACCTTGCAAGCTCTCTTCCTGTTCTGCCACCTTGAAAAGAAATGGTTTAATTACCCAGTCCAGAATTTCCAGGTCGTTCAAATCCTTGAATCGATTCTGAAAATCCTTCTTCAGTGACTGCAGTGGTAATCAGTACTCTTACAAATCACTGTCTGTGAAACAGAATGCCTTACTTTCCATGCAGGGAAATTGTGAGAACATTCTTCCCCCAATGTTTTGCTTTTATATTTCCAATTTTCTAATTAAAGTGGACAGTGCACTTTTTACTTGGATTAAATTGAAATTCTCACCTTGCAGTTTCATATTTAGAACGTTCTTTTTCTCGTACAGATCAGCTAGGTATACCACACTTCCATGTAGAAATTCAGTCTTGTTTCCCATGCTCTTATCAACTTGGAGCAAAAATTTAACTACAATGTCAAAAACATCAGGAAAAGAACGTTTTAAGCAGCAGCTTTTTGAAAGCCAATGCACTTCAGTGTGAAGAAGCAAGCCTTCAAACTCTTCATCATTAGTAGATTAGATTAGATTCAACTTTATTGTCATTGTGCCGAGTACAGATACAAAGCCAATGAAATGCAGTTAGCATCTAACCAGAAATGCAAAGAATAGTGTTATTTACAAAATAACTGCGAATAAAAAGTAAGTGCTACAGCACACAAATATATAAGTACTGAGACAGTACAATATGGGTGCAATACTGCTTAGTGCTTATCTTGGAATAACTGGCAAAATATTCTGCTATTTAATGGATGAGCTTTAATTTTGTTGATAGCAGATATTACAACAGTCATGCTTGAAAAAAGTCACTGGCTGAGGTTTTTGGCTGCGAGATGTTGAGGATGGATTGCAAACAGACTTGGAATTGTTTTTTAATAAGTGCCACTAAACCAGCGTGGCAACCTGTTATATATGGTTCTCCATCTGTTGCACAAGAAATCGTGTTCCTAATTGGAATACTTTATCCTCAATATGCATTTGAGCTCATCATAGAATGATTCTCCGTTGATGTTTGTTTTTAGCTTTTTACAAAAGAGAATCTCTTCATAAACTTGTCCATTTTTAATAAACCATACATATGCCATTAGCAATGCCTTGTTGTCTTGCACAGTTGACTCGTCCAGTTGTATCCCAAATTCTGTTTATTTTAGCTCTCTGCATAGTTGATAGTCAATGTTTTCACTCATTTCATCAATACGATGAGCTAAACTCAGAGGAATTGATTTTAAAATACTGGTATCCATTTTGAGAACTGTGCTGAGCACTTCTGATACAGCAGGCATTATTAATCTTTCACCAATTGTATGAGATTTTCCACACTTTGCTATCATTTTGGAAATGTTATAAGAAGCAATGAGACCACTATCAAAGTCACTTTTAGCTTTCTTGGCAAATGACTCAAGTGTACAACTTTGCTGCTTTCGTCTTCTGGAACTGAGTAATACCAGGGTGCCTTTTGTGGAAGTGTTACTGTAATCTTGATGGTTTCATGGCTACATTAGACAGTAAGGAATTATAAATAAGACACATGAAACACTGCTGATCTGATGGCATTGGAATAAAACCATACTCCAGGTATGTAACATTGTATTGATGCACTTTCTATAGTTTCTGTTTCTTAGCAGAATTAGAATTCAAAGCTTCACTGCCTTCAGACTCAGAGATCATACTGTACATATTTATTCATCGTTAACGGGGTGTCATGGTCCGGTCCGTGAAGTCCGCATTCTGGTTCACAGTCCGGTCCGTGGACTCAGGACTCCGGGTCTTCCAGCTGTCCCTTGTTTGGGTGAGTTAATCATAGGTACCTAATTCCCATCTTGGGCTTGGAATATAAGTAGACTTGGGGTTGAGTGTGAGCTGCTGGTTTGTCTTGTCAGTCCCCGTTGGAGCAACCTGCTGATGGAAAGCTAGTGAAAACATTCGTGATCTCCAGGCCTGATTGGAGGACCACTGCTTCATGGAGCCTTGTTGCCACTTGTTGGAGTAGTCTTTGCGGTATGGATTCAGCTGTTTCCCGGGCCAACTGAATGGCCGACAGCCACTCCGAGCTAGGTAGGGATCTGGCTATTTCTGTAGCCAGCTGAGGTTGCTGGCTGAACTGAGACTTGGAGCAACCCCGAAGCAAAGATGGAACTGTCTGTCATTCTTTGGCGTTTGTCTCTTCTTGTCCTTGCCTCCATGGGGTAAGTCAGGCTGTTCTGCCATTGCCCTGCAGGGGGTTATGTCTTGTCTTGTCCTCACCTCTGTGGGGTAAGTCAGGCTGTTTTGCTGTTGCTCTGCGGGGGGACGTGTCTTGTCTTGTCTTTGCCTCTGTTGGGTAAGTCCGGCCGTTCTGCCGTACTCATCAGGTGGACCTGTCCCACCTTGGTGTGGAGAAGTTGAGTCCCGGCTTGTCTAAGTATAAGTCCTGGCTCTATGTCTATGTACTGTCCTGTCTCATGTTGGTGTCGTGTTAACGATGAGTCCCAGCTTTTCGAAGGACAAGTCCCGGCTCTATGTTAATGTACAGTTCCCAGTCTGTCTCCGAGTTCCAGCCTCCGCAAGCTCAGGATCCCAGACCCCAGCCGGCAGCCAAGCTCCAAGAACCCAAGCCTCGAGGATCTCAAGCCAAGCTCCAAGAACACAAGCCTGAAGTCCCCAGCCTCCAAGCTTCCTGATCCAAGACCCCAGCCTGCAGCCAAGATCAAGACCCAAGACCCCAGCCTGCAGCCAGGCTCAAGACCCAAGACCCCAGCCTGCAGCCAAGCTCAAGACCCCAGACCCCAGCCTGCAGCCAAGCTCAAGACCCCAGAACCCAGCCTGCAGCCAAGCTCAAGACCCAAGAGCAAAGACCCCAGCCTGTCTCCAAGCTCATGCCTCTAGACCCCAGTCACGTCCTGTGCTGAAGCCATGTCGTGTCCCTGCCTGGTTATGGGGTCCGAGCCCGAGGAAAGAACCAGGTTCTGGGTCCTTGTCCAGTCTCGGGCTCGGAGTCGAAGCCTTGTCTCTTAGTCCATGGTTTCTAGTCCTGGTCCCGCTTTCCCTCGCCCAAGTCTGCGTTCTTGTCCCTGCTCCTTGCCTGTATCCTGTCACTTCCCTACTCTAGTCAAGTCCTGTTCCTTGTACTTCAGTGCCTGTGTCTTGCATTTGGGTCTATTCCCAGCACCCCATTATGACACAGGGCTAAATTAAAATAAAAAATTTACACAAACTGGGAACACCTATCGGAATGTTGATGACGACAATGAGTTGACATGGGTAGAACGATGGCAGTGACATGCAAAGGAATGGCAAGATGAAGATGAAGACAATCACAACAGCAAAAATTATGTTGACAAGGATTCAGATTGGAATCTGAATGTTAGTTAGGATAGAGCTGGTGCTCGGCAAGCTACCTTTATATTATTCCAGTTAGTACAATTGACCAATCACGCAAGGTCTCATAATTCTGAAAGATGGTTCATGACCACACATATGAATCAGAGGTCACATTGAACACCTCAAGAGGAAACGTCAGGGTCAGCAGATATGTTGATTGGCTCCATTTCACCATTTGGTTCTGGCCAGCACTGTCATTGCACAACCTGTTTTCTACAGATCTGTAGAGAAAGTTGAGAGGTCATACTCCACTTACCAACTGTTAAATTGCATGAACTCATTTTGCGCCATGAGTCAAGGGAACTGTTGTGCAGCCTGTTTGCTGAGATATGCTTCCCTAATAATGTCTGTTTGGTTGGTAAAGTCAGATGAGATTGCCAGGTTTCAGACATGTTGTGATGATGCGTGTTTGCCGCCGATAGGGCTATGGTTCGTCCTGTGTTCCAGTGCCTCATCCTTTTTTTGGAAGTGCCTGCTCTACTAATGGTTGGTCAGGTCTTGTGCCTCAAGTTAGGATGCCATTTCCACTCCTCCCCCACAAGGATACTGAATGCCCCTTACAACTACTATTTCCCCTGCTGCCCCCCTTAGGAAATGTAACTGCCCCCATTGGGAATCGTTGCTTCAGAGCATGAAGTAGATGTTGAAATATGCATTGGAAAGGTGGGCACAACTTGCACAGAGAAAGGAGCATTCCGTGTGCCTGCTGGGTCAGCCTCCAGATAGATCTACAAGTACTTATTTATTTTTGTAACTCTGCCATGGACAGTCCCCAAGCCCAGCTGCTAAAGGAGGGTTGAGCTTGGGGCTAGTAATTCCATCCCATAAAAACCCAGAGCTACAGAAACATTACTTTGATAATTAATTTACTTTGAACTTTGAAATATCAGGAGCAGCAAGCTCATCAATTTTAACAACTTTGCCTCTAACTTCCACCCTGCTCTTATATTCAATTAGTCCATCTCTGACACCTCTCTCCCCTTTCTGATCTTTCTGTCTCCATCTTTGCAAACAAACTGTCAACTGACATCTTTTATAAACCTACCGAATCCCATGCTGATCTCAACTATACCTCTTGCCACCCTATCTCCCATAAAAATGCTATTCCCTTTTCTCAATTTCTTCGCCTCCACCACATCTGTTCCCAGGATGAGGCTTTCTATTCCTCCTCCTTCTTCAAAGAACAGGGTTTCCCTCCTTCCACTATTGATGCTGCCCTCACCCGCCTCTCCTCCATTTCCCATAATCCACACTCTCCCCATCGTTCCACCACATTAACAGTGATCACACCTTTTGTCCTTACCTACCGCCCCGTGAGTCTCCGCTTCCAACACATCATCCTCCACAACTTCCACCTGTCACAATGCAGTGCTGGTAACGGACCCAAATGCAAGACACAGACACTGACGTACAAGGAACAGGACTTGACTAGACTAGGGACATGACAGGGTTCAGACCAGAAGCAGGGACAAGAACGCAGACTTGGGCTAGGGAAAGCAGGACCAGGACTAGAAACCATGGACTAGGAGACAAGGCTTCAACTCCAAGCCCGAGACTGGACAAGGACCCAGAACCTGGGTCTTGTCTCGGGCTTGGACCCCAGAACCAGGCAAGGACATGACATGGCTTCAGGGCAGGGTGTGGCTGGGGTCTAGACACCTGAGCTTGGAGACAGGCTGGGGCCTTGGGTCATGAGCTTGGCTGCGGGACCTTCGAGGCTTGGGTTCTTGGAAACAGGCTTGGTCTTGGCTCTTGAGGCTGCAGGCTGGGAGCTGGGGTCTTGGAATGCGGAGGCTGATAACTCGGAGGCTGGAGCTCAGAGACAAACTGGGTACTGTACATCAACAGAGAGCCAGGACTTATCCTTCAAAAAGCTGGGACTCATCTTTAACATGACACCAACATGAGACAGGACAGTACATAGACATAGAGCTGGGTTTCATCCATAGACAAGCCAGAACTCAACTTTATCTCCACACCAAGGTGGGACAAGTCCACCTGTTGGGTAATGGCAGAACAGCCAGACATACCCCACAGAGGCAAAGACAAGACAAGACAAAACAGGACCCCCTGCAGGGCAATGGCAGAACAGCCTGACTTACCCCGCAGAGGTGGGGACAAGACAAGACAGATCCCTCCACAGGGCAACAGTAAAACGGCCTGGCTTACCCCACGGAGGTAAAGACAAGAAGAGACAAACACCAAAGAACGACAGACAGTTCCATCTCTGCTCCGGGGAAGCTCCGAGTCTCAGTTCAGTCAGCAACCTCAGCTTGCTACAGAAACAGCCAGGTCCCTACCTAGCTCAGAGTGGCTGGCAGCCACTCAGCTAGCCCAGGAAACAGTCAAATCCATATCACAAAGACAGCTCCGATTACCAACAGCAAGGCTCCAAGGTTCTCCAACACAGCCTAAGGATGACAAGTAGCCACTCTAGCCTTCCATCAGCAGGTTGCTCCAAGGGGGACTGACAAAACAAACCAGCACCTCACACTCAACCCCAAGGCTACTCATATTCCAAGCCCAAAGATGGGAATCAGGTGCCTATGATTAACTCAACCAAACAAGGGACAGCTGGAAGACCCGGAGTCCTGAGTCCACAGACCGGACTGTGAACCAGAATGCAGACTTCACGGACTGGACCATGACACCACCATCTCCAAAGTGATCCTGCCACCATACATATCTATACCTCTTTCTCCCTCTACAACCACCCCCCCCCCCTTTCCACAGGGATCACTCCCTCTGTGATTCTCTTGTCCATTCATTCCTTCCCACTAATCTCCCTCCCAGCACTTATCCCTGCAAGTGGCCAAAGTGCTACACCTGACCATTAACCTCTTCCCTCATCTCCATTCAGGGTCGCAGACAGTCCTTTCAGGTGAGGCAACACTTCACCTGTGAACCTGTTGGTATCGCATATTGTGTCTGGTACTCTCAATACAGCCTCCTCTACACTGGGTGACATGTCAGAAATAAGAGGACCTCTTCATCGACCACTTCCACACCATACACCACAAGCAGGACTTCCTGGTGGCCAAATATTTACTTCCCATTCTTGTTCCAACGTGTCGATCCATGGCCTCCTCTTGTGCCAAAATAAGGCTACCTTCAGGTAGGAACAACACCATATATTCCAACTGGGTAGCCTCCAACCTGATGGCAGGAACGTCGATTTCTCCACATGGTAAATAATTCCATCCCCCCCCCCCCCACCATTCCCACTGAGCTTTTACCTCTTCTCACCTGCCAATTACTCCCCCGGGTCCCCTCCTCCTCCCCTTTCTCCTAGGGTCCACGCTCCTCTCCTATCAAATTCCTTCTTCTCCAGCCCTTGACCTTTCCCACCCACTTGGCTTCACCTATCACCTTCCTGCTAGCCTCTTTTCCCTCCCCCACCTTTTTATTCTGGCATCTTCCCCTTCTTTTTTCAGTCGTGAAGAAGGGTCTCGGCCCAAAATGGCGACTATCTATTCATCCCCATACATGCTACCCGACCTGCTGAATTTCTCTAGCATTTTGTGTGTGTTGCTGTGGAACCCTGGAACTCCTGGTACCAGTTACAATACAAGTGCTGTACCGAAAGTGTGCTCTACAGCAAATTCCATACAAGTGCGGTGAGATGGCGGAGCACTCAGACGCAGTGGACTCTCTGAGTCCAACCAAAGATGTAATTGTTCGTCCTTTGCGTCTTTTTCCCAATCACAAGACACTGTTGGTTAAGGAGAGCATTAAGTACTACAGGGCTATTGCATCAGCGAGTTGCTCAGTCGCAACCAGGTTGGGCTGACCACCGCGGTTGCGTTGTCGCCTGGACTTGTTGCGTACCATTGCCATACCGAGGCGGTGCACAGTCCAAGAAAAAAAGATGCGAGTGATTGTCTTGGACGTTTGTTTTTCTTGTGATCGCAAGACCTTGTTGGATATTGATCATGTAAAATACCGCAAAGTCCGGTTCATTGGTTTATTGGCGAGACCCTACAGCGGGGGACCTGCATTGCCTCATTTGTGGCATGGACTTGACCCTCGTGCCGCAGGGTCACCGGTTGCTGTCGCCCAGTTGAGGAGAGGCCGAGGCAGGATAGGAGACCGAAGATTCTTCTGTGAGTGCTCTGGAGTCGTGCTGTCCTCCAGTGTTGACTCAGTGCCGCCCTCCTGTGTTCGCTTGATGGAAGAACAAGCTGGACCAGGACAACGTCCCATGCACCATCATTCTACAGGCCATGCCATTCAGCGACTTGGGCTGTATTATTTTTTGTGATTGCATGTTTTCTGTAATCATAACTATATGTGCTGTGTGCTCTGGGTAATCTCTTTTTCACTTTATCCGTAGAGAAACGCTGTTTCATTTGGCTATAATCGCGTATGGCTGAATGATAATTAAACTTGAACTTGAAGCTTCGTGGAATATGAGTATTGTCAATGTGCCTGTGAAAATATCTGAGAATGGTAAAGTTGTTTGTTTCTTTATCCCATCGCAGTCCTTGAAAGTGACAATTGGAAGAGTACTCCAAAATGTGTCTGGAAAGCTATTCCTGCTATGTCTAGACGCAAACACGAGGAAATCTGCAGATGCTGGAATTTCAAGCAACACGCATAAAAGTTGCCAGCAACTTTTATGTGTGTTGCCTGCTATGTCTAGAACCAGTGCACAGATAAAGTCAATCGATATTTAACATAGAAAACATAGAAAACATAGAAAATAGGTGCAGGAGTAGGCCATTCGGCCCTTCGAGCCTGCACCGCCATTTATTATGATCATGGCTGATCATCCAACTCAGAACCCTGCCCCAGCCTTCCCTCCATACCCCCTGATCCCTGTAGCCACAAGGGCCATATCTAACTCCCTCTTAAACATAGCCAATGAACTGGCCTCAACAGTTTCCTGTGGCAGAGAATTCCACAGATTCACCACTCTCTGTGTGAAGAGGTTTTTCCTAATCTCGGTCCTAAAAGGCTTCCCCTCTATCCTCAAACTGTGACCCCTCGTTCTGGACTTCCCCAACATCGGGAACAATCTTCCTGCATCTAGCCTGTCCAATCCCTTTAGGATCTTATACGTTTCAATCAGATCCCCCCTCAATCTTCTAAATTCCAACGAGTACAAGCCCAGTTCATCCAGTCTTTCTTCATATGAAAGTCCTACCATCCCAGGAATCAATCTGGTGAACCTTCTTTGTACTCCCTCTATGGCAAAGATGTCTTTCCTCAGATTAGGGGACCAAAACTGCACACAATACTCCAGGTGTGGTCTCACCAAGGCCTTGTACAACTGCAGTAGTACCTCCCTGCTCCTGTACTCGAATCCTCTCGCTATAAATGCCAGCATACCATTTGCCTTTTTCACCGCCTGCTGTACCTGCATGCCCACTTTCAATGACTGGTGTATAATGACACCCAGGTCTCGTTGCACCTCCCCTTTTCCTAATCGGCCACCATTCAGATAATAATCTGTTTTCCTATTTTTGCCACCAAAGTGGATAACTTCACATTTATCCACATTAAATTGCATCTGCCATGAATTTGCCCACTCACCCAACCTATCCAAGTCACCCTGCATCCTCTTAGCATCCTCCTCACAGCTCACACTGCCACCCAGCTTCGTGTCATCTGCAAACTTGGAGATGCTGCATTTAATTCCCTCATCCAAGTCATTAATATGTATTGTAAACAACTGGGGTCCCAGCACTGAGCCTTGCGGTACCCCACTAGTCACCGCCTGCCATTCTGAAAAGGTCCCGTTTATTCCCACTCTTTGCTTCCTGTCTGCTAACCAATTCTCCACCCACACCAATACCTTACCCCCAATACTGTGTGCTTTAAGTTTGCACACTAATCTCCTGTGTGGGACCTTGTCAAAAGCCTTTTGAAAATCCAAATATACCACATCCACTGGTTCTCCCCTATCCACTCTATTAGTTACATCCTCAAAAAATTCTATGAGATTCGTCAGACATGATTTTCCTTTCACAAATCCATGCTGACTTTGTCCGATCATTTCACCGCTTTCCAAATGTGCTGTTATCACATCCTTGATAACTGACTCCAGCAGTTTCCCCACCACCGACATTAGGCTAACCGGTCTATAATTCCCCGGTTTCTCTCTCCCTCCTTTTTTAAAAAGTGGGGTTACATTAGCCACCCTCCAATCCTCAGGAACTAGTCCAGAATCTAACGAGTTTTGAAAAATTATCACTAATGCATCCACTATTTCTTGGGCTACTTCCTTAAGCACTCAAGGATGCAGACCATCTGGCCCTGGGGATTTATCTGCCTTCAATCCCTTCAATTTACCTAACACCACTTCCCTACTAACATGAATTTCGCTCAGTTCCTCAATCTCACTGGACCCTCTGTCCCTTACTATTTCTGGAAGATTATTTATGTCCTCCTTAGTGAAAACAGAACCAAAGTAATTATTCAATTGGTCTGCCATGTCCTTGCTCCCCATAATCAATTCACCTGTTTCTGTCTGCAGGGGACCTACATTTGTCTTTACCAGTCTTTTCCTTTTTACATATCTATAAAGGCTTTTACAGTCCGTTTTAATGTTCCCTGCCAGTTTTCTCTCATAATCTTTTTTCCCCTTCCTAATTAAGCCCTTTGTCCTCCTCTGCTGAACTCTGAATTTCTCCCAGTCCTCAGGTGAGCCACTTTCTCTGGCTAATTTGTATGCTTCTTCTTTGGAATTGATACTATCCCTAATTTCTCTTGTCAGCCACGGGTGCACTACCTTCCTTGATTTATTCTTTTGCCAAACTGGGATGAACAATTGTTGTAGTTCATCCACGCAACCTTTAAATGCTTGCCATTGCATATCCACCGTCAATCCTTTAAGTGTCATTTGCCAGTCTATCTTAGCTAATTCACGTCTCATACCTTCAAAGTTACCCCTCTTTAAGTTCAGAACCTTTGTTTCTGAATTAACTATGTCACTCTCCATCTTAATGAAGAATTCCACCATATTATGGTCACTCTTACCCAAGGGGCCTCTCACGACAAGATTGCTAATTAACCCTTCCTCATTGCTCAAAACCCAGTCTAGAATAGCCTGCTCTCTAGTTGGTTCCTCGACATGTTGGTTCAAAAAACCATCCCGCATACATTCCAAGAAATCCTCTTCCTCAGCACCTTTACCAATTTGGTTCACCCAGTCTACATGTAGATTGAAGTCACCCATTATAACTGCTGTTCCTTTATTGCACACATTTCTAATTTCCTGTTTAATACCATCTCCGACCTCACTACTACTGTTAGGTGGCCTGTACACAACTCCCACCAGCGTCTTCTGCCCCTTAGTGTTACGCACCATATCGATTCCAGATTTTCCCGGCTTATGTCCTTCCTTTCTATTGCGTTAATCTCTTCTTTAACCAGCAACTAACGTACTGAAACAAAGGTAGTCAAATACGTAAGGGAACAAGAGGCTGTGGTGGCATTGGTGGAAGTGTTGATTGACAGCAACTCTCCAAAGTTCATACAAAATGCTGGAGGAACTCAGCAGGCCGAAACCTCGACTGTACTCTTTTTCCATGGATGCTCTTTGGTCTGCTGAGTTCCTCCAGCATTTTGTGCGGGTTGCTCGGGTTTCCAGAATCTGCAGGTTTTCTCTTGTTTGTCTGCAGAGCTTATCTCTGCCCAGCTACCACACTGTTCTGCAGCTTCGTTTTCGCCCCGGTTCAGTTGCATTACAGGCCCCAGTGCGGTGGCTGTCGCGGGAGGTGACCAGAGCTGCTCTTGAGACCTTGAGCGTCTCTTCGCCACTCGCAG
Source organism: Mobula hypostoma (assembly GCF_963921235.1). NCBI lineage: Eukaryota > Metazoa > Chordata > Chondrichthyes > Myliobatiformes > Myliobatidae > Mobula > Mobula hypostoma. The sequence continues at coordinate 119,450,126 of NC_086099.1, read as the reverse complement.
GTGTCAAAGGCTTTCCAGCTCAAGGATTTAAATAATTATATTTTAAAATGAGAATACGTATGCTTAAACCATATTTAAGAATTATAATTTAATTAAAGTGTTAAGTTGTGTAAACTGAACCAATGTACAATGTATTTTCAGTCAAGGTCAGGCACCCGATCCATGGGGACGCTAAAGCACCTGTTGTGTGAAGCTTCGAGGTCCGGGTACGAAGTGCTGTTGTGCTCTGCCCCACCTCCGGGCTCAGTGCTGAGGACAGCGGAGACGAGAGAGCAGAAGCGCCGTCCACCGCAGCTTGTTGCTGGTACTGTGCCTGTCCACCTCCGGTGACCGGATACCCTGCCAATCTGTCCTCTCGCCGTCAATCCGCCGAGACACGGCGGCCTTTGATGTTCATTCCTTTGCTTTCCGAATTGTTTATCCACCCACCGTATCCACGTTTTAATCAGCCACCCCCTGACGCGGTTAACTCGGATATCCAGCTGACTTTGTTGTGCTGGATATGTCATTATCTGCCTCTTTGTTCAACCGCCTTCGGTTGCTCGTCTGCCAGTTGTCTCCTTGCTGACTCCCTGTCCTGGGCAGCACTTCGCAAGTTCGAGTTCTTTCTCCAGCTCCAGGATGATTTAGTCGGAAGCAGCGCCCTAGGGCTGTGTGAGTGTTTGAAGTGAGATCAGGTATGTGATTGCTGTCTGACAGGACTCCCAGCTAACAGGATGTTAAAGGGAATCATAGTTAGTACTCTGCCAACATGCACTCCAAACACACACACGCACACACTGACAAATTGCGCAGAGGAATACATGGCACCATCACGTTGTGCTCCCGCTTCTGCCGTCCGACCGCAACTGGAATATTAGAATCACCCGCCTTCGCTGAAAGCAAAGCATGGCAGAGTAATACACCTTTCACACGGGAAAAAACCTCCCAGGTAAGTTCTGCTAGACTGACTTTAATACAAGGAGGAAAAGAATAAAGATGATTGTCTTACCCATTTACAGAACTTGTTTTTTTTAAAGTAATTTATTAATGTTCTTATTTTAGAATAATCTCAGACGAGGTAATCTGAAGATTGATGAGAAATGGCGATGTCCCTTTATTGTGAGGCCAAGACTACTTTTTGTTTTGACTGGGATCTAAACAGGGCCCGGGGGACGCTATTTGATGGAAGCCAAGGCTTCCCAACCTTATGCCATTGACCAATACCAGTCCCAGGTGCCAGGTTGGGAACCCAGCTATCTGCGGTTATAGAGGTGGGAAAGTAGACAACCCACACTGAACTGAAATCTTGTTTCTGCTACTTCATTTAAAAAGCTGTTAACAGCGGGTAAATACTGATTTGTTACTCTGTAATGCTACCTCTTCGCTGTGTAATTAGTGTAGATTCGGGTAATTAATTAGTGTAAAGTGGGTAGGTTGACTAGGGCAAGGAGCCCGCGCATTCTTTGCCAATAGTCAATCTCTGAGTTAAGTCTGGTGCAATTATAATTGGCCAGTCCGTATACCCTCGTTCGATGCGGTCTGTTGGTCTGAAGTCCGGGTGACTTGATGTAATCACTAGGTTCTTCCTGGCTTCGTCCTGACGGGTCGGTCTCAAGCTCCCTTCTCAAACCATTCCTTTGTCTGATGAGCCAGTGGTAGGTATATAAATCCGTTTCTTTGTGGTCAGCGTCTCTAACCATCTTGTTCTGTAAAGAAGGCTCTTCAAACAGTAGATTTAGTAAACGGCAGGTAGAGCCACCGGCTACGGGCCGGCGAGGTTAGAGACGGGGCCGGATGGTGATCTCTGAGGAAGGACGATGAGTTACCAGACATGACAGTAAACGTTGCGCTGGGGGATCCAGATCACAGGAAGGGCCCCGACCCGAAGCGTGCCCTGTCCTTCTCTCTCCGCAGTTGCCAAGTTCCTCCAGCGTTTGATCGTGACGTGTTTTATTTCTGTGGAGACGTGTGTTATGTATCTCTTATGATGGAGGAGCAAGTATTATCTATTCCTGTCGGAAATCAATCCGGGAAAATTGGATTAATATAGAATCAGTGTCGGCGTGGCGCAGGCTCCATGTTTTCGTGCCATAGCTCTCTCTGACTCTGTCGTTTATGACTAACGTGACGGAAACATCATTTCGAAACTGATTGTGTTCTGATCTCTGCAAATGGAAATAAGTGGTACTTATTCTCGGCGTTGCTCATGGTTCTTGTCTGGATCGCTCTTACGTCAAAATCTCCTGAAAGATAGAACAGTTTTCACCTCAAGGCACATTAATATCTCCACTTCCTTGCGTTACGTTTCACCTCTGGAAGGATGAAAGAGGACATTGTAATTGCAAACACTTTGACATCTACTCAGTCTGCCGGAGGAACTCAACGGATCAAGCAGTATCTGTGTGGGACAAGGAATTGGCGACCTTTTGTGTTGCACCTTGGAGAGAGGCGACAGCCAGTTTATTTTCGACACCCCTCTCCAATCTCAGTCCTGCGCAGTATTTTGATCCGAAACGTCGACGATTGTTTGCGCCCTTCAGATGCAGCTTGACTCGCCGAGTTCCCCCAGCAGATTGTTTGTTGTCTGAGGTTACAGCATCTGCCGTCTCTCGTGTCTCCAGACTGCGAAATTCCTGTTTCATCACACTCCTGAGAGTGTATGGAGCCTGGACTCTAACCAGCTAAATACTCCGCGCCTTGATGAGCTGGGTATTGGAAACAATTTGCACCAATTTGGGACTAATGTTAGTTGAAAAAAATTATTGAAAACAATTGAATCCGCAATGCTAAAGACATATCAGTTTCCATATTTGGATGCAGTAGTTTAACAGGATCGGAATTATTTCATCCATTGATTTTTTGTGGCGTTCGTTGTAAAACACAAACTCTTCTTCAACCCTGGTCCCCTCTGGTCTGCAGCGATGCAGCTCGTTCATCATAACGGCAGGAAGATCAAGCGGACTCCTGCCAGCGTAGTTTAAGGCACCTGCTTTTCAGTGTGTAGGTGTTTTGTGTTGAATCAAATATGGCAATGAAAGATAGAGGTTCTCTGCCTCTTCTGCTGCACGCTCCTCGCCTCTCCGTGACCGCGTGGCTTCTCCGGGTGCTCCGGTTTCCTCGCGCGGTCCAGGACTTACCGGTTGGGAGGTTAATTCGTCACTGTAAATTGTCCTGTCATTAGTTCCGGGTTTGCTGGGCTGCAGGCTTGAAGAGCCGGGAGGGCCCATTCCGCGCAGTATCTCAATAAACAAACAAACACTCCATTCTCCTCTCATTTCTGTGCCTATCTTAGAATCTTTAAAATTCACCCTAATGTATCAGCCTCTACCACCACCCTGGCGGTAAAACTCCTACCGCTGACATCTCCCCTGTACTTGCTTCCACTCATCTAAAACCGAGTCCTCTGCTATCAGCTCAAGTTAGTTCTTGGAATATTTGACTACAGCGTCAGGTAGGTCAATGGAATGAGAGTTGGCTGAGGCCAAGTTCACATCGAATCATGTGAAGGGGCAGGGATGACAATCTAATTAATTACGAAGTGTTTTTGGACCAACTAGATTAGATCAATGGAATCGCCTTATCCCGCACCGATTTAATAGCTGATCCCACAATGGTGTGTTGTATTGTACTGTTGATGAAAGACCACTATGTATTCAGCAGAGGGATCTGTCCCAAACAGAATTGGTCTGTATTTATTGTTGAGGCGTTTTTATTTGCGAAGACCACATGAGAGTTGTCGAAAGCCAGCGTAAAACAACAGCGAATAATATAAGGGACATCGGAAATTAATTATTTGATATTGTAGTTTTTAGGCTTTAAAATGCAACGACTTAACGCATTTAGAAGGGACATCTGAACGGAACGTGTTCAAAGGCGTCCTATTGAATCCTCCGAACACTCTTCCGAATAATCACACCCGCGTGTGCGGTGTGTACGTGAATGCACAAAACACGTAGGTTATTCGTTCAGTGTGCATTGAGCGGGTGGATGAGAGAAGCTGATAGCAATGTAGGGAAAATAAATTAGAATTGGCGTTGGCACAAACTTAATGGGCCGAAGGGCCGCTCCCGTGCTGTACCGACTCAGCGACATGAAATACGGCTCCTTGGTAGGTATTTCCGTTTGGCCAATAGTGAAAAACGAAAAAGGGCGAATAAGTTGATTAACATCTCCCGCGATATCTTGAGTGGAAACAGCTTCGAAGAATGTGAAATAGATTGTCATGTCGCTATCCACATCAAGAATTTCGACCCGAAACGCCGGCTGTTTATTTCCCTCTGCGTACGTTGCCTGAGCTGCAGAGTTCCTCCAGCAGCTGTTTTTATCTCCAGATTCTAGCATCTGCAGTGTCCTATCTTTACCCGATTCCCACCCAGTGTCGCACCAGGGTGGAGTGTGGTGTGTGTGTTCTGATAATACTTGATAAGGCTAGGTTGATTACGATTTAAAATGTATTCGCTAAAATATAAATGTCTCCCCTGTCTGCTATCTTTTAAGGCAAATGAGCCAGCTGGTTGGTAGAGTTTGGCGGGAGAGGGAGCGGGGAAGCGGGTGTCCTTCCGCACTCTAGGGTATTGGATTGGCTCCTTTGCAATGCATCTCCCTGCGCTCCGATACCGTGGTTCTGGTGGTGCACTCTCGAGTCAGCGATGTTCGCAAATTCCCCGCACATCGTTCCGCATTTAATACACGGTGTCACTCCAGTAGTTACAGAGCTTCAGGCTGTTTGGATCTTAACAAAACTGATTGAATGGGAAGTCCTACAAAAAGTAGTAGATACGGCCCAGTCCAAGCAACACATACGAAATGCTGGACGAACGCAGCAGGCCAGGCAGCATCCGTGGAAAAAAGTACAGTCAATGTTTCGGGCCGAGACCCTTCGGCGGGATGAGAGAAAAAAAAATGAGGAGTAGATTTAAAAGGCTGGGGGAGGGGAGAGAGCCACTAGGTGATAGGTGAAACCTGGAGGGGGAGGGATGAAGTAAAGAGTTGGGAAGGTAATTGGTGAAAGAGACAGAAGGCCATGGAAGAAAGAAAAAGGAGGGAGGAGTACCAGAGGGAGGCGATGGGCGGGTAAGGAGGTAAGGTGAGAGAGGGAAAAGGAGATGGGAAATGGTGAAGGGAGGCATTACCGGAAGTTTGAGAAATCAATGTTCATGCCATCAGATTGGAGGCTACCCAAACGAAATATAAGGTGTTGTTCCCCCAGTCTAAGTGTGGCCTCATTACATCAGTAGAGCAGGCCATGGATGGACATTTGGGAATGGGAATTGGAATTAAAATGGGTGGCCACTGGGAGATCTCGCTTATTGTGTCGGACGGAGCGTAGAGGCTCGGCGAAGCGGTCTCCCAGTCTACGTCGGATCTCACCAATATACAGAGGGCCACGCCGGGAGCACCGAACACAATAAATAACCCCAACAGAGTCACAGGTGAAGTACCGCCTCACCTTAAGGGCCCTGGATGGTAGTGAGGGAGGACGTGTATGGGGATGTGTAGCACTTGTTCCGCTTGCAAAGGTAAGTGCCAGGAGTGAGATCAGTGGGGAGGGACGAAAGCACAAGGGAGTCACGTAGGGAGCGAACCCTGCGGAAAGCAGAAAGTGGGGGTGGAAGGAAGGATGTGCTTGCTGATGGGATCCCGTTGGAGGTGCCAGAAGTTTCGGAAAATTATGCGCTGGACGCGGAGGCTGGTGGGGTGGCAGGTGAGGACAAGAGGAACCCTACCCCTGGTAGGGTGGCGGGAGGATGGGGTAAGAGCAGACTTGCATGAAATAGAAGAGATGCGGTTGAGGGCAGCGCAGATGGTGGAGGAAGGGAAGCCCCTTTCTTTGAAAAAGGAGCATATCTCCTTCGTTCTAGAATGAAAAGCTTCATCCTGAGAGCAGATGCGGTGGAGAAGGGGGAATTGAGAGAAGGGGATAGCGTTTTTACAAGTAGTAGGATGGGACGGGGTGTAGCCTAGGTAGCTGTGAGAGTCTGCGGGTTTGTAATAGACATCGGTAGATAAGCTGTCTCCGGAGATAAAGACAGTGAGATTGAGAAAGGGGAGGGTGGTGTCGGAAATGGACCAGGTGAATTGGAGGGCAGGATCGAAAATGGAGGTGAAGTGGATGAAGTCGGCGAGTTCAGCACGGGTGCAGGAAGCAGCACCAATACAGTCGTCGCTGTAGCGTCGGAAAAGTGCAGGACGGTCACCAGTGTAGGCTTGGAACATTGACTGTTCCACGTAGCCGACAAACAGGCAGCCATAGCTAGGACCCATGTGAGTGCCCATAGCTACCCCTTTTGTTTGAAGGAAATGGGAGGAGCCAAAGTAGAAATTATTGAGAGGAAGGACAATTTCCGCTGGGCGGAGGAGAGTGGGGGTGGTTAGGTCTAGTGTCCAGAACAAAAAATGGAGAGCTTTCAGGCCTTCCTGGTGGGGGTAGGAGGTGTATAGAGTCGAGGTATGCCGATATGAGTTCAGTGAACAAGGAGCAAGCTGATAAAACGCGTTTTTGTGGATCTGTGCCTTATACCATATGACTAAAGACGTGGAGAAGGTGCACCTACATGCAAGATTTGGATAGAAAGCTCAAAGAAAAGATTAGAGTCAAAATGGTATCTGGACAAGCAGGTTTGTGGATCTTGGGTAGGAGGTAGAAACTTGGTAGGAGGCTGAGGCCAAGTTCACATCGAATCATGTGAAGGGGCAGGGATGACAATCTAATTAATTACGAAGTGTTTTTGGACCAACTAGATTAGATCAATGGAATCGCCTTATCCCGCACCGATTTAATAGCTGATCCCACAATGGTGTGTTGTATTGTACTGTTGATGAAAGACCACTATGTATTCAGCAGAGGGATCTGTCCCAAACAGAATTGGTCTGTATTTATTGTTGAGGCGTTTTTATTTGCGAAGACCACATGAGAGTTGTCGAAAGCCAGCGTAAAACAACAGCGAATAATATAAGGGACATCGGAAATTAATTATTTGATATTGTAGTTTTTAGGCTTTAAAATGCAACGACTTAACGCATTTAGAAGGGACATCTGAACGGAACGTGTTCAAAGGCGTCCTATTGAATCCTCCGAACACTCTTCCGAATAATCACACCCGCGTGTGCGGTGTGTACGTGAATGCACAAAACACGTAGGTTATTCGTTCAGTGTGCATTGAGCGGGTGGATGAGAGAAGCTGATAGCAATGTAGGGAAAATAAATTAGAATTGGCGTTGGCACAAACTTAATGGGCCGAAGGGCCGCTCCCGTGCTGTACCGACTCAGCGACATGAAATACGGCTCCTTGGTAGGTATTTCCGTTTGGCCAATAGTGAAAAACGAAAAAGGGCGAATAAGTTGATTAACATCTCCCGCGATATCTTGAGTGGAAACAGCTTCGAAGAATGTGAAATAGATTGTCATGTCGCTATCCACATCAAGAATTTCGACCCGAAACGCCGGCTGTTTATTTCCCTCTGCGTACGTTGCCTGAGCTGCAGAGTTCCTCCAGCAGCTGTTTTTATCTCCAGATTCTAGCATCTGCAGTGTCCTATCTTTACCCGATTCCCACCCAGTGTCGCACCAGGGTGGAGTGTGGTGTGTGTGTTCTGATAATACTTGATAAGGCTAGGTTGATTACGATTTAAAATGTATTCGCTAAAATATAAATGTCTCCCCTGTCTGCTATCTTTTAAGGCAAATGAGCCAGCTGGTTGGTAGAGTTTGGCGGGAGAGGGAGCGGGGAAGCGGGTGTCCTTCCGCACTCTAGGGTATTGGATTGGCTCCTTTGCAATGCATCTCCCTGCGCTCCGATACCGTGGTTCTGGTGGTGCACTCTCGAGTCAGCGATGTTCGCAAATTCCCCGCACATCGTTCCGCATTTAATACACGGTGTCACTCCAGTAGTTACAGAGCTTCAGGCTGTTTGGATCTTAACAAAACTGATTGAATGGGAAGTCCTACAAAAAGTAGTAGATACGGCCCAGTCCAAGCAACACATACGAAATGCTGGACGAACGCAGCAGGCCAGGCAGCATCCGTGGAAAAAAGTACAGTCAATGTTTCGGGCCGAGACCCTTCGGCGGGATGAGAGAAAAAAAAATGAGGAGTAGATTTAAAAGGCTGGGGGAGGGGAGAGAGCCACTAGGTGATAGGTGAAACCTGGAGGGGGAGGGATGAAGTAAAGAGTTGGGAAGGTAATTGGTGAAAGAGACAGAAGGCCATGGAAGAAAGAAAAAGGAGGGAGGAGTACCAGAGGGAGGCGATGGGCGGGTAAGGAGGTAAGGTGAGAGAGGGAAAAGGAGATGGGAAATGGTGAAGGGAGGCATTACCGGAAGTTTGAGAAATCAATGTTCATGCCATCAGATTGGAGGCTACCCAAACGAAATATAAGGTGTTGTTCCCCCAGTCTAAGTGTGGCCTCATTACATCAGTAGAGCAGGCCATGGATGGACATTTGGGAATGGGAATTGGAATTAAAATGGGTGGCCACTGGGAGATCTCGCTTATTGTGTCGGACGGAGCGTAGAGGCTCGGCGAAGCGGTCTCCCAGTCTACGTCGGATCTCACCAATATACAGAGGGCCACGCCGGGAGCACCGAACACAATAAATAACCCCAACAGAGTCACAGGTGAAGTACCGCCTCACCTTAAGGGCCCTGGATGGTAGTGAGGGAGGACGTGTATGGGGATGTGTAGCACTTGTTCCGCTTGCAAAGGTAAGTGCCAGGAGTGAGATCAGTGGGGAGGGACGAAAGCACAAGGGAGTCACGTAGGGAGCGAACCCTGCGGAAAGCAGAAAGTGGGGGTGGAAGGAAGGATGTGCTTGCTGATGGGATCCCGTTGGAGGTGCCAGAAGTTTCGGAAAATTATGCGCTGGACGCGGAGGCTGGTGGGGTGGCAGGTGAGGACAAGAGGAACCCTACCCCTGGTAGGGTGGCGGGAGGATGGGGTAAGAGCAGACTTGCATGAAATAGAAGAGATGCGGTTGAGGGCAGCGCAGATGGTGGAGGAAGGGAAGCCCCTTTCTTTGAAAAAGGAGCATATCTCCTTCGTTCTAGAATGAAAAGCTTCATCCTGAGAGCAGATGCGGTGGAGAAGGGGGAATTGAGAGAAGGGGATAGCGTTTTTACAAGTAGTAGGATGGGACGGGGTGTAGCCTAGGTAGCTGTGAGAGTCTGCGGGTTTGTAATAGACATCGGTAGATAAGCTGTCTCCGGAGATAAAGACAGTGAGATTGAGAAAGGGGAGGGTGGTGTCGGAAATGGACCAGGTGAATTGGAGGGCAGGATCGAAAATGGAGGTGAAGTGGATGAAGTCGGCGAGTTCAGCACGGGTGCAGGAAGCAGCACCAATACAGTCGTCGCTGTAGCGTCGGAAAAGTGCAGGACGGTCACCAGTGTAGGCTTGGAACATTGACTGTTCCACGTAGCCGACAAACAGGCAGCCATAGCTAGGACCCATGTGAGTGCCCATAGCTACCCCTTTTGTTTGAAGGAAATGGGAGGAGCCAAAGTAGAAATTATTGAGAGGAAGGACAATTTCCGCTGGGCGGAGGAGAGTGGGGGTGGTTAGGTCTAGTGTCCAGAACAAAAAATGGAGAGCTTTCAGGCCTTCCTGGTGGGGGTAGGAGGTGTATAGAGTCGAGGTATGCCGATATGAGTTCAGTGAACAAGGAGCAAGCTGATAAAACGCGTTTTTGTGGATCTGTGCCTTATACCATATGACTAAAGACGTGGAGAAGGTGCACCTACATGCAAGATTTGGATAGAAAGCTCAAAGAAAAGATTAGAGTCAAAATGGTATCTGGACAAGCAGGTTTGTGGATCTTGGGTAGGAGGTAGAAACGGGAGGTGCGGGGTGCGGGAACTATGAGGTTGGTGGTGGTGGATGACCCAGTCCATCACAGGAAAGCCCCCCCCCCCGACCATCAACTACATCTACACGGAGCATTGTCGCAGGAAAGCAGCATCCATCAGCAGGGATCCCTCCACCAGGCCATGCTTTCTTCTTGCTGCTGTTATTAGAAAGAAAGTAGAGGAGCCTCAGGACTCTCACCACCAGGTTCAGGAACAGTTATTACCTCTCAATCAGCAGGCTCTGACCAATAGAATAACTTCACTCAACTTCACTTGCCCCATCATTGAAATGTTTGCACACCCAATGGACTCATGTTCAAAGATTCTTCATTTCATGTTCTGAGTATTTATTGTTTATTTAGTTATTATTATTTCTTTCTTGGGTTGAACGCCCAAGTTGGCATGGACTTTCATTGATTCCGTTATAGTCATTATTCTATAATGCATTTATTGAGTATGCCCACAAGAAAATGAATCTTGGGGCTGTATATGGTGACATTTAAGTACTTTGATAATGCATTTACTTTGAACTTTGAACTCTTTTTGTGGATAAAGTCAAACCATTCCACATAGTCAGCAGGGCAGATTTATTTTTGGACCAGGATAAGGCAGAATGTCCAACAATCCCATTAAATCGTACACTGTGAGCTTGCTCTATGATAACCTGAAGGCCACTGTTCTATTTAATGGACCACCATAAGAATGAAAAATTTGGTTTAGCAAGGATGTGTTCTAACTCATACACTCCTTGATACTTTTTAACTGTATGACTAAAGACGTGGAGAAGGTGCATCTACATGCAAGATTTGGATAGAGAGCTCGAAGTAAACACTTTGCAAGATTTGGCTAGAGAGCTCAAAGTAAAGACTAGAGTCAGAAAGGTATTTGTCTTGGTCCAGTCCGTGAAGTCTGCATTCCGGTTCACAGTCCGGTCCATGGATTCAGGACTCTGGGTCTTCCAGCTGTCCCTTGTTTGCCTTGTTTGGTTGAGTTAATCATAGGCACCTGATTCCCATCTTGGGGCTTGGAATATAAGTGGCCTTAGGGTCGAGTGCGGGCTGCTGGTTTGTCTGGTCAAGATTTCCTGGGAGCAACCTGCTGGTGGAAGGCTAGAGCAGCCACTTGCTATCTTCAGGCCAAGTTGGAGAACCATCGCTTCATGGAGCCTTGCTGTTGGTAGTTGGAGCTGTCTTTGCGGTATGGATTTGGCTGTTTCCCGGGCTAGCTGAGTGGCTGCCAGCCACTCCGAGCTAGGTAGGGATCTGGCTGTTTCTGTAGCCAGCTGAGGTTGCTGGCTGTAACTGCGACTCGGAGCTACCCCGATGCAGAGATGGAACTGTCTGTTATTCTTCGGTGTTTGTCTATTCTTGTCCTCGCTCCCGTGGGGTAAGTCAGGCCATTCTGCCATTGCCCTGTGGGGGGATTTGTCTTGTCCTCGCTTCTGTGGGGTAAGTCAGGCCGTTCTGCCATTGCCCTGCGGGGGGATCTGTCTTGTCTTGTTCTCGCCTCTGTTGGGTAAGTCTGGCCGTTCTGCCGTTACCCAATGGATGGACCTGTACCACCTTGGTGTTGTGTTAAAGAGGAGTCCCGGCTTTTTGTAGGAGAAGTCCCGGCTCTATGTTTGATGTACAGTTTCCAGTCTGTCTCCAAGCTCCAGCCTCTGAGTTAGCAAGCTCAAGCCTCAAGACCCCAGCCTCCAGCCTGTCTCCAAGCTCAAGCCTCAAGACCCCAGCCTCCAGCCTGTCTCCAAGCTCAAGCCTCAAGACCCCAGCCTCCAGCCTGTCTCCAAGCTCAAGCCTCAAGACCCCAGCCTCCAGCCTGTCTCCAAGCTCAAGCCTCAAGACCCCAGCCTCCAGCCTGTCTCCAAGCTCAAGCCTCAAGACCCCAGCCTGTCTCCAGGCTCAAGTCTCAAGACCCCAGACTGTCTCCAAGCTCAAGCCTCAAGAGCCAAGACTCCAGCCATGTTCTGTCCTGTAACCTTGCCTAGTTCTGGGGTCTGAGCCTGAGGCAAGACCCAGGTCCTGGATCCTTGTCCAGTCTCTGGCTCGGAGTCCAAGCCCAGGCTCCTAGTTCATAGTTCCTTGTCCGGGTTCCCTGTCTAGTCCATGTCCTAGCCCAAGTCTGCGTTCTTGTCCCTGCTCCTTGTCTGTATCCTGTCATGTCCCTACTCTAGTCAAGTCCTGTTCCTTGTACTTCACTGTCTGTGTCTTGCATTTGGGTCCGTTCCCAATGTCCCCATTGTGACAGTATTCATTTGTTGACAATTCTGCCTTTTTCGGCTATGATGAAAGTCGGTGGTGGGAACTAATAGGTCACTTCTCAAAAGCTTTAGACCAGGGGTTCCCAACCTTTTTTGTGTCATGGACCCCTACCATTAAGTGAACGATCTTTGGACCCCAGGTTGGGACCCTTGCTTTAGAACTTGTTATCACCATGAGCACACAGTAAATTCTATACAGAAACAAAGTTAATGAGAACAGATTAGAACAAAGTTTAGCTATCAAGGTTCCTCAGTGATCACCTACTTTTTTCCCCAATGAAGATCTGAACGCTCACACCAGAAAGAGCTGTTTTCACCTTAAACAAATTAGATAAAAGACCATGGAACAAGTTCAAGCTCACCAATAAGACTGAAATGCTGTTGTACAAACTACTCTTCTGCAATTGTGGGGAAACACAGATAATTCAAGCACACCAAGTGAAATAGGTGAACAGTATCCATCAAAATTGCTTACCCACATATGGAGTGACAAAATAGGGTCATCATTGTAAATGTTCTTCAAAAGCAAAATTTACCAATCAGGACCATCAGAGCAGATTGGCAAGTACTATCCACCTAAGGACATGCTTTGCGGGTAACACTGAGAGTGAACAACAGAACTGGGTACGCCACAAGTTTTCTCTATGAAGATGCATGCTTATAAGTCATGATGGCTTTTGTAATTGACCCTAACTCTTGGAAAACCCTGGTAAGTGAAAGAGTAAGCTGCATTATGGTCACAGCAGATAATTAAGGTTCAGGACAGGATATGATTCCAACAGCTTGAAGAGGAAAGAAACATTTCTGAATTGCCCAACAATATCACATATTCTTGCAGCTACTACCATAGATCATCCAAATCTCAGATTGAACTATATAAGTGATTGGGTGTTGCAGGCCATCCGTAACTTAGACAACAATATCCACCAAACGTAGTTCCAGGCTTACTGGTTTCATACAGTGTCAGTCTACCTCAATTGTTCTTAAATCAGTTCTCTATTCTTGAGCCCTTAGGATGTATCCTGAATATCTCCAGCACCTCAACGTTCTCATTCATCAATTGTGCAATATCCCCAGTTTTTAAATCCTTTACTGATCATGACCAATAACATTTAATTGACCATCCTGCTCTCTTCCTGCATGTTCTTCCTGTGACTGTGTGCACTCCTCCAGATGCCACAGTTTTTCCCCAAACCCCCACATCCCAAAGGTGATGGAGGAAACTATTAACCACTGTAAATTATCGCTTAATGCAGGTGGGTGTTAGGAATTAAAGGATGCATGCACAGAATAAGTTACAGGTTACATGGGAATGAGAGTGGTAGAGCTGTCATAGACTTGATGGGCTATATCGACTCACAATGCTGTCACGATCTTGGAAAAAGTCCATTATGATAAATGAATGACTCTGACTCTGGAACCTCATCGATGTTCATTCTTACACCAGCATCACTACAAAATAGACCAGCATCAATTGTTGCTGTTTGTGGAACTGTACCATGCACAGACTGGTCCCATGCATTACAACAATGATCCCATATCAAACCTGTTTGTGAATGTGGAGTGTTTAGACAAGTCCTGGAAGTCTGCACTTAAATAACATAGGTCAGAAATTCATTTGGGTAGCAGGGTGGAGCTATGTCTCTTCCAACGGAGGTGGAAGCCACTCCTTCCCTCTGCTAGCCTACAGGTCACCCTTGGGCAAAGTGTAGCACTTGCTTAGCCCCCCAATCAGGGTCACATGAAGCCATGGGAGCAGGTGGTGGATGGTCGTATGAGCAGCTGGTGCACATCACAAGTCCTGGTTATACAACCACTGACACCAGGCAGACAATCTCTGAAGAGTATTGATAATGGTTGGGGTCACCCATCTTGTAAAGTCATTGTTTAGAAGAAGGCAATGGCAAACCACTTCTGTAGAAAAATTTGCCAAGAACTATTATGGTGATGAAAGACAATGATTGCCCACGTCATACGACATGGGGGCACATAATGAAAGTATAAACTTCCCCATTACCTCATCCTGGATGAAAGAGAGAAGTGTGTCTGTTAATGTGCTTGGTAAATGGGTCTGTTAGGGATATGTAGGTATACATTGTGTGAGCAGTGAACTGTCATTCATATAAACCTGGTTGAAGCTCATGAGGGGTGAAGTGTACCATCTGAAGTGAAGGATGGAATACTGACTGGGCAGAGATAGATGTCTGATTGATGAGGAGGATGGATCTAATGAAGCAATGAACAAGGTTAATGATACTGCTGATACCATTTGAAGAGGGAGGAGAAAATGATGGCGCGATGGCAGCGTGCGCGGTCTCTCCGGTGAATGATATCTGCAATCTGTCAAGTAGGGGACTGTGCACAATTCTGATTTGATGGAGACGAATGTAAGAGTACAGACGTACATCTGGAGAAACTTCTGAAATGCCCGCTTCGCTGCCGCTGCTACTGTGTGGTAACCGGAATCTCCGGAGCGGAAGGCCCCGAATCCTCGGCTTTGTTTGTTTCAGCGTCCGGGGCTAGGTCAAAGGCACTCAGCAGAGGATGGCGCTCAGGAAGCTGTATTGGAGGGGCTGGCTGGAGGCTCGAAGTTTTCGGACGGATGGACTCAGTGTCGGCTGTGGTCGGCTGCTTCCAAGGCATCAGCAAGTTGACGGTGCCTGGAGGTTCATGGAAGGGAGTTTCTCCCTTTTGCCGCCTGCTATCGGGGACTCGGGAGTTGATCGACTCGGGACTTTGAGACTTTTTTTTACCGTGCACATGGTTTGATCTTCATCAAATTATGGTATTGCTTTGCACTGCTGTAACTATATGTTATAATTATGTGGTTCTGTCAGTGTTAGTCTTTGGTTTGTCTTGTTTTCTGTGATATCACTCCGGAGGAACATTGTGTCATTTCTTAATGCATGTATGCATTTCTAAATGACAATAAAAGAGGACTGAGTGTTCTCATAATCTGAAAAAAAGATGACTCACTTCCTTTGACCGCTCATTTCTGATCATTAGATTTCTTCCCAAGTTGCATTGATGTTAATGGAGCTACATCCCTCAACCAGTTACCACTATCTCCCAGCAACACACATCAAAGTTGCTGGTGAACGCAGCAGGCCAGGCAGCATCTCTAGGAAGAGGTACAGTCGACGTTTCAGGCTGAGACCCTTCGTCAGGACTATCTCCCTGTGTGTATCTTACATCTTACACAGGATGTGTCTCCTTTTCCTCACAACTTGCACCACAACTCTCAGTGTTAGTCAAAATAAAAGGTCTGTCTCATGTTTGCTCGTTCTTCAATGTATCATACACGGATTCACCTCCACAGTCACGATGTACCTTCCCTTTATGCATTGCAGGCTGTTTCAAAGTGGAACTAGGAAGGTGATGATGAGTCCCCTGTTGATGCAGTGTGGCATCTTGTACAATAACACACTGGACAAACTTAACATGCTGCTCATATCATAATGGCCAGACACCCACTAAATACCTACATAATTCCTGTAACCACTTCCAAGAGTTATCCACTTCATAGGCACAGTTCAGATAGACATGGTCTCCTTCCCAAAGCGAAGGTTTCAGCAAACTTCAAACTTCAAAACACCATACTTCATAAACGTAAAGTAATCTTGTCCCAGTCAACGTATCTTTAGCGTGTGTTTAAAATGGACTGTAATTATTCAATATAGGTTTAAATCGGAGGCACTGGCTCAGCACATTGGCATGTTAAAGAATAATGTTTTCAGTCTCTGACTTGGTGTTTGCACCTCCATTACATCCTTAATCAATAATCCATTAAAAACCCAACCTACATTAAGCCAGGATAGACAGTGTATTGTGGGAATAATAATGATGGAATGTTTCCATTCTTTCTTTAATTGTTACATGTAGCATATTTTTAATGAAACAGTTGTTGGAAATATTCAGATGATTTATCAGTTAATGCTTTGGATACAAATACTTCATCAAACAAACATTCTTTCATTTTGCTCTATTCAGTTATTACATTAGTAGTAGTGCAATCACTTAAGTCGAGCATGATGTTCTCCTCAGGACTTATTTCCTTAATGAAGAACACCTGTGTGTGACTTCATCACGGGGAAGCTGATGCGTGGGCAGCCACCACACGGTCCCTGACAGATCAGGGTCAGGTTTCAGTGACATGGAACACAAGACGACTAGCGACTCTTCATGGCAGCAGTTTCCTCCGTCTTCACTGCTGTTCTGGGGTGCCATCATCTTTCACCACCTCGACCACTGAGGTTTTGGTTGGATCGTTCTTTGTCTGGAGGCTCCTCTTTTGACCTTACTGCCATGCATGACCCTAGCAGGAGCCGAGCTCCAAATGGCATCGCTCTCAGAAACTCAGGAGCCCACATCCCTCTCCACCACGACGAGGTGACAATCCTCAGAGAAGAAGCTGCGGAATATTATAAGTAAAGTTTCTGTCTTTTAAAACCTGCTTGGCTTTCAAGAATATTGCAGACCAACTGTTACTGCGAGTTGGGCAAACTACTGCCTATTGTGCTGTAGTTTTCAGCAATCCAGGAAGACCACACTCCATCCTCTGCTGTAACATATCTCGGTGTCTCAGTGACGATGTATACTTAGTACCGCTCCCCAGCTTTGTTTCAAGCACCAATACCTCACTCCATGTTCTGGTCCTGGTTCACCCTGAATGAAATTAGAGCTTGAAATCAAAGAAATGTATGATGAGGCAGGAGCAGGATGCACCATGTGGATAAGGGCACTGTGGGACCTGAAACATTTTGTTAACTGAGAAGGCTAAAGCATCTTGGTTTAAGGTGCCACCCAAAGTAGTACCACTGATTTACCATTTCTTCAATACTGGAGCCCCTGGACTGCACTGTGAATGCACCAATCCATTATTACTGGGGCCCCTAGACTGCACTCTCGATGTACCATTCCTTTACCACTGGGGGCCCTGGACTGCACTGTCAATGCACCAATCCATTATTACTGGGGCCCCTAGACTGCACTCTCGATGTACCATTCCTTTACCACTGGGGGCCCTGGACTGCACTGTCAATGCACCAATCCATTATTACTGGGGCCCCTAGACTGCACTCTCGATGTACCATTCCTTTACCACTGGGGGCCCTGGACTGCACTGTCAGTGCATCATTCCATTACTGCTGGGGCCCCAGGACTGTGCATCAGTCTCTGGGATGGAATCTGAAGTACAAGTTATGAGGGCCACCACTGAGCCTTGGCTGACAGCTTTAGAATCTAGAGTGGTCAGAAATGAATCCACTAGTCCAAATAAAGCCTTACCAATAATTGGCAGGCAATTTTTCTTCCCTCAATTCCCTGTTCTGACACCAGAGCACCAACCTATTCTCACTAATTTATATCTCAGTCAGGGAGCTCAGGAGCTGACACTTCCTAACCAAATGTCATACATTTGGGTGGTATATCGCAGGATTTAAAGGTGGATTAGGGAGGGATATCTCCTGTCAGGGATTTTCTTCTCCTTCCTCTCTGTCAATGAGGAACTTAGTTCGACCCTGGCCCTCCTTCAATACAGAGCCCATCTTAAGAACTGTTCCTGGGCCATTGTGCCATTCACTGTTGTAGGGGAATGATAAACACCCACACATCATATGCATAACCTCAGCTGGATCTGTTAACACACAGCTCCCGTGACCTGGATTCAATCCTGACCTGTATGTCAAGCTGGTACTTTACCCCCGTGACGCCATGGGCTTCCTGTGGGTACCAAGTCTCCCCCAGCTTTCCAGAAACATACTGTTTAAGTTAATGAGCTCCTGCTGTGCATAGGTAAGTAACCAGACATTTAGAAGCGTTGACGGACATGTGAGAAAAGAGAGTACAGGGGGAAAAATTGTGAGGTTGTTTGGAACTAATGGGGTTGCTCTGCAAATCGGCATAGACTCACTGGTCCAAATGGCCTCTTTGGCTGTGTTAGGAACTGTGAGAAACAGGGGACTGGACCGCTGCCACAAATCAGTTTGGAAGGGGGTTAAAAATGGACAAGTGCAGTAACTCATATTTCCTATGGTTTCCTAGCGTGGGAATGTTATGCAATGCTCTTCCATTACCGTGTCTTCAGACTGACTCTGAGGAAGGGTAAGAGGGTATTCATGTTGATTAGAAAAATGTGGATGGGGCCCATTGCACTTACTTGAGGGGGCGTAGTTAGGTGCAACTTGGAGGGCGAGCCTGATGGCTAGTTGAAAATCAGGCACATTGCTGCGGACTTGATGTTCTATTTAACCCAGGCTCGCTGTTTGATGGCAACCTAACTCATTGTTGTCACTTTTACTGATAGCACACTTAAAAGAAAGCATCCACATTTCTGCAATGTAATTTGAACTCACTCTGTCGTCTGATCCGAAATTTACTATCAAGGGGATGAAACGTCCTTGGTCGGCACAGAGGTACAGCCGACAGGGCTGCTGACTCACAGCAGTAGGGATGCGGGTTCAATCCTGACCTCGGTGCTGTCTATGTGGAGTTTGCATGTTTTCCCTGTGACTGCCTGGGTGCTCCAGTTCCTCCCATGTTCCAAAAATACACAGATTAGCCTCTGTCAATTCCCCTGGTGCGCAAGTGAGAGGCAGATTCTGCTGAGAGTTCAAAGTTCAAAGTAGATTTATTATCAAAGTGTGCATATGTCACCTGAGATTCATTTTCTTGCAGGCATTCATAGGAACAAAGAAATACAACAGAATAAATGAAAAACTACTCACAAACAAGCAATCATCAAAAGAAGGCAATCCATGCAAGTACAAAAATAACCAGATAGATAGATGGTTATAACTAAATAAATAAAACTGTGAACATGAGTTGTACAGTCCTTGAAAGTGAATCCATAGGTTATGGAGTAAGTTGAAAGTTCAAAGTAAAATATCTTACCAGAGTACATACATGTCACCACCTAGAACCCTGAGATTCTTTCTCTGTGGGGTGAGGTGGGTGAACTTACCCACGCTGTTCAGGAACCTGATGGGTGAAGGGCAATAATTGTTCCTGAACCTGGTGAGGTGGCTCCTAAGGCCCCTGTAACTCAGGTGGGGAGAGAACGATGGTTTTGGGTGGGATTAGGGAGTCTGTTTCAGTGTTATTTCTCCATGACTCTTATGTTATGACTGACAGTAATGGCACAGTTATTGACAATCAATAATATGTTCCTTTCCATTCTAGGGTTGGTAAAGGACACCTGAACAGACTGACCTTCCTCAGCCTTTCAGTTCCAGCAGATCAGCAGGCTTTCTGCTCCCTCCGTCGGGTGCACGGGAGACCCCTACGGCTTCACCACCCACTCATTTACAGCGTGAAGCTCAAGGCCCAGATAGAGTTGGGGGGGGGTGGAGGAGTTAGAAGGGAGTTCATCGCCTGGACTCGCCTGAAGGAGACTGCGATATGTGTCATTTGTGGGTTTCTGTCCCAGGACTGGGGAGCGAGTGAAAGGTGCTGATCCCACCTCCGGTCCCAAATGGGCCAGTGCTATCAGGTGACCCAGCAATCAGTTTAATGCTTTTTATAACAGTAGGATTGCTTCTTCGCCTTCTAATCGAAGAGTCAGGATGAACAGTAACTATCCCAGGTCATTGCTGGACAGCAGGGCAGTGGGTGCCTCTAACTACATGCAGCTGGGCGTACCACTAGTGGCTGACCCATCCACACATCACAGTCAGCACCTTCCCCATGCTGACAGTTTGGCACACGTCCCATTGCTGGTCTACCCAACCAGCCTGGAGTCCACCTACTACGATACTTACAGCAGCGTGTTCCCCTACATGCCGTTCCATGGACACTTTGGCGTTTATGACTGTCCCTTTGAGCCGGCCTTCATTCAAAAGAGGAATGAGAGGGAGAGGCAGAGGGTTAAGTGTGTGAACGAGGGCTACGCCAGGCTGCGCGACCACCTTCCGGGGCCACTGTCGGAGAAGCGCCTGAGCAAAGTGGAGACGCTGCGGGCTGCAGTCAGGTACATCAAGTACCTCCAGGACTTACTCAGCCACAACCCAGAGAGCTCCCCTCAGTTAAGCAAGGAGCCCCAGCGGGACAGAAGGTCTCACAAGTCTCCCATCTCCAAGCAGGACCCTAACAGTGATGGGGAATCGAAACACTCCTCTCCCTATTGTGAGTCAGAGGGAAGGAACACCTCCAGCTCTGACCATGGCTGATGGTGTAACTTATGAACAATGGTGCAGATCATGCAGTTTCCAAAGCCAGCTGTTTTATTACTAAAGACAATAATTTTAATAAATAAAAAATACTCATGGTGTGCCGGAGTTTAATTGAGCAATCAGACACAGTACACCACGATAACAGGCCCTGTGGTCCACAATGTTTGATTTGAACAACATGCTGAATTAAACTAAATTTCTCTTGCTTCTACATCAGGGTTCCCAACCCTTGGTTAACAGCAGAGATCCATGGCATTAAAAAAGGCTGGGAACTCCTGCTCTACATTATCCACACCTCTTAAACACTGCCGTGGTGTTCACTTGCACCACAAGGCCTGGTAGTCTGCTCCAGGCACCTGCCACTTTCTGAATTGAAAACCTGTCCCACGCTTCTTTAAATTATCCGCTACTTGACATTTCAAACCTGGAGAAATATTCTGACCGTCTACTCCCTCTATGGCTCTCATAATTTTATAGACTCCTACCAAGTCTCCCCTCAGCCTCCAACACCCCACAGAAAACAATCCAAGTATGTCCATCCTCTCCTCATGGCTCAGTCCCTCTAATCCAGGTAGCATCCTGGTAAGCATCTTCTACAACTTCTCCAAAGCCTCCACGTCCTTGGAATGAACACTTACACATAATATGCAGCCTAACCCAAGTTTTATATACTGTATAATGGGGATATCGGGTTTTCATTACAGGGTTAATGAAATTGAGCAGTAAATGGAATACTTTGGGCAGTGGCATAAATACCAAGTGCTCAACTCTGACATGACCAGAAAACTTACTAAGACAATATGCAATTAATATGAAGTACAGTGGAATAGGGAGTCAATCTCTCTACGCACAGTGGGGTGAATGGAAAGTACAGGAATGGGTTTGGTGGAATACACTCAGAATAGGACTCTTCTTTCAACAAAGCCATATGAAACAAAAATTAGTGGAAAACTGGAAGATTGGGAAAACTTTGAAAACCAACAGAAGACAAATAAAAATTTCCTAATTTTTTAATTATAAGATTAAATATGAGGGTTATCTAGCCAATAGGGTAAAAGTTTCTTTCAGATATATGAAGAGGAAGAGAGAGGTGAGAGTGTATATCAGACTGCTGGAAAATGAGCTAAAGAGGTATTAATCGGCAACAAAGAAATGGTTTTATAGGCAGGTTTGTTGACGATACAAAGATAGGTTGAGGGGCAGGTAATGTAGGAAGCAGGGAGTCTGCAAAAGGACTTAGAGAGATTAAAATATCTGGCAAAGTGGCAGATGGACTACAGTATAGCGAAGTATGTGGTTGTGCAAGTCGGTAGAAGGAAGGGGACAATAACTCTACTGGGTGTTTTTTATAGACCTCCCAATAGTACCAGGGACATCAAAGAGCGAATAGGGCTTCTGGAAGGGTGTAATAATAACAGGGTTGTCGTGGTGGAAGATTTTAATTTCCCAAATATTGATTGGCATCTCCCTAGAGCAGGGGGTTTAGATGGGGTGGAGTTTGTTAGGTGTGTTCAGGAAGGTTTCTTGACACAATATTTAGATAAGCCTGCAAGAGGAGAGACTGTACTTCATCTGGTATTGGGAAATGAACCTGGTCAGCTGTCAGGTCTCTCACTGGGAGAGCATTTTGGAGATAGTGAGCACAATTCTATCTCCTTTACCAAAGCACTGGAGAGGGATAGGAACAGGCAAGTTAGGAAAGTGTTTAACTGGAACTTGGAATTATAAATGGGAACAGATATTCTCAGGGAAATGTACGGAAGAAACGTGGCAAACATCTACATGCAGCATCTCCAAGTTTGCGGATGACACGAAGCTGGCTGGCAGTGTTAGCTGTGAGGAGGATGCTAAGAGGATGCAGGGTGACTTGGATAGGTTGGGTGAGTGGGCAAATTCATGGCAGATGCAATTTAATGTGGATAAATGTGAAGTTATCCACTTTGGTGGCAAAAATAGGAAAACAGATTATTATCTGAATGGTGGCCGATTAGGAAAAGGAGAGGTGCAACGAGACCTGGGTGTCATTATACACCAGTCATTGAAAGTGGGCATGCAGGTACAGCAGGCGGTGAAAAAGGCTAATGGTATGCTGGCATTTATAGCAAGAGGATTGGAATACAGGAGCAGGGAGGTACTACTGCAGTTGTATAAGGCCTTGGTGAGACCACACCTGGAGTATTGTGTGCAGTTTTGGTCCCATAATCTGAGGAAAGACATCCTTGCCATAGAGGGAATACAAAGAAGATTGATTCCTGGGATGGCAGGACTTTCATATGAAGAAAGACTGGATCAACTAGGCTTATACTCATTGGAATTTAGAAGATTGAGGGGGGATCTGATTGAAACGTATAAAATCCTAAAGGGATTGGACAGGCTAGATGCAGGAAGGTTGTTCCCAATGTTGGGGAAGTCCAGAACAAGGGGTCACAGTTTGAGGATAAATGGGGAAGCCTTTTAGGACTGAGATTAGGAAAAACTTCTTCACACAGAGAGTGGTGAATCTGTGGAATTCTCCGCCACAGGAAACAGTTGAGGCCAGTTCATCGGCTATATTTAAGAGGGAGTTAGATATGGCCCTTGTGGCTACGGGGATCAGGGGGTATGGAGGGAAGGCTGGTACAGGGTTCTGAATTGGATGATCGGCCATGATCATAATAAATGGCGGTGCAGGCTCGAAGGGCCGAATGGCCTACTCCTGCACCTATTTTCTATGTTTCTATGTAAATATTCAGAGAATACTTATGAGGAGTTCTGCATAGGTATGTTCCAATGAGACAGGGAAAGGATGGTAGGGTACAGGAACCATGGTGTACAAAGGCTGTGGTAAAGAAATGAAGAGCTTACGAAAGGTTCAAAAAACTAGGTAATGATAGAGATCTAGAAGATTATAAGACCAGCAGGAAGGAGCTTAAGAATGAAATTAGGAGCACCAGAAGGGGCCATGAGAAGGCCTTGGCGGGCAGGATTAAGGAAAACCCCAAGGCATTCTACAAGTAAGTGAAGAGCAAGAGGATAAGATGTGAGAGAATAGGACCAATCAAGTGTGACAGTGGAAAAGTGTGTATGGAACTGGGGAGAAAGCAGAGGTACTTAGTGAATACTTTGCTTCAGTATTCACTATGGAAAAGGATCTTGGCAATTGTAGGGATGAATTGCAGCAGGTTGAAAAGCTTGAGTGTGTAGATATTAAGAAAGAGGATGTGCAGGAGCTTTCGGAGAGCATCAAGTTGGATAAGTCACCGGGACCAGATGAGATGTACCCCAGGCTACTGTGGGAAGTGAGGGAGGAGATTGCTGAGCCTCTGGTGATGATCCTTGCATCATCAATGGGGACGGGAGAGGTTCCGGAGGATTGTAGGGTTGTGGATGTTGTTCCCTTATTCAAGAAAGTGAGTAGAGATAGCCCAGGAAATTATAAACCAGTGAGCCTTACTTCAGTACTTGATAAATTGATGAAGGAGATCCTGAGAGGCAGGATTTATGAACATTCGGAGAGGTATAATATGATTAGGAATAGTCAGCATGGCTTTGTCAAAGACAAGTCGCGCCTTACGAGCCTGATTGAATTTTTTTGAGGATGTGACTAAACATATTGATGAAGGTAGAGCAGTAGATGTAGTGTATATGGTGTTACGTGACCGGCAGCAATGAATATCAATTGAGTCAGGTTCTATAAAGACAAACAAACATTTATTAAACTCTGCTCAATAATAGCGAAAAACATTCAAACGACTAATTTAACTGGAAGTTAACTGCTATACGGCAACTCTGGAACAGTTCTTAAAAGGGTGAATGCGGAAACAGTTCTTAAAGTGGTAAATTCGAACACAGTTCTTAGAATGGTAAATTCGAAAGTCCAAGAGATTTATACAGTCAATGAGGAGAGACTTTTCTGAAGTAAAGAATTTCTCGAAGACGTGACATTGCTACTGATCCCAGCCAGAACCTGCCTTGTCAGTAGGATTCACGATGACAGAAATAGAACGGTTTAAAGGAACTGACCTTTTCCTCTGGAGAATAGACACTGTGCAATCCTTCCTGCTTTAGGTCATTTTTTCTTGAACAAAGATTCAATAAAGGTCAATCCTCTCCAAAACCACTGAACGATATCAGCTTTACTCGACTTGGCAAATTCCTGTACTTTGGTAAGGTCTTCACTCTCCAATACTACTTACAATAGAAAGTAGAGCTCCATTTTAAAATGAAACTGCGTCATAAGCCGAATACGCAGCATAACGGAGTATCTGACGAATTAAATAACAAACTAAACTTAAAAACTAACTGTGTCACTCCAGGAGTCTCCCTTTTATACCCGTGGTGAACATGTCATCACATGACCTCATACTGGTGGGAAAATTACATCATCCCACCATCACCTCATGCTCATAAGATACTCAATTACATCATGGTCATAAGACAGTCACAACATATCCATGAGGTACGCAACAATGGATTCAACAAGGCATTTGATAAGGTACCCCATGCAAGGCTTATTGAGAAAGTTAGGAGGCATGGGATGTAAGGGGACATTACTTTGTAGAACCAGAACAGGCTTGCCCACAGAAGGCAAAGAGCGGTTGTGGACAGGTCATATTTTGCATGGAGATCGGTGACCAGTGGTGTGCCTCAGGGATCTGTTCTGGGACTCCTACTCTTCATGATTTTTAGAAAAGACCTGGATGAGGAAATGGAGAGATGGGTTAGTAAAGTTGCTGATGACACAAAGGTTGGGGGTGTTGTGGATAGTGTGGAGCGTTGTCAGAGGTTACAGCGGGACATTGATGGGATGCAAAACTGGGCTGAGAGGTGGCAGATTGAGTTCAACCCAGATAAGTGTGAGGTGGTTCATTTTGGTAGGTCAAATATGATGGCAGAATATAGTATAAATGATCAGACCCTTGGTAGGGTGGAGGATCAGAGGGATCTTGGGGTCCGAGTCCATAGGACACTTAACACCACTGCGCAAGTTGACTTTGTGGTTAAGAAGGCCATACGGTGCATTGGCCTTCATCAACCATGAGACTAAGTTTAGGAGCCGAGAAGTAATGTTGCAGCTATATAGGACCCTGGTCAGACCCCACTTGGAGTACAGTACTGTGCTCAGTTCTGGTTGCCTCACTACAGGAAGGATGTGGAAACCATAGAAATAGTGCAGAGGAGATTTACAAGGATCTTGCCTGGATTGGGGAGCATGCCTTATGAGAATTTAAGGCTTAAGGAATTTAATCCTTCACTCCCTGTAAATCTCATCTGCCAGCACACAGTCAAAATCCCTTCATTCCTTGTAAATCTCATCTGCCTGGACACAGTCTAAATCCCTTCATTCCCTGTAAATCTCATCTGCCAGCACACAGTCTAAATCCCTTCATTCCCTGTAAATCTCATCTGCCTGGACACAGTCTAAATCCCTTCATTCCCTGTAAATCTCATCTGCCAGCACACAGTCTAAATCCCTTCATTCCCTGTAAATCTCATCTGCCAGCACACAGTCTAAATCCCTTCATTCCCTGTAAATCTCATCTGCCAGCACACAGTCTAAATCCCTTCATTCCCTGTAAATCTCATCTGCCAGCACACAGTCTAAATCCCTTCATTCCCTGTAAATCTCATCTGCCTGGACACTGTCGAAATCCCTTCATTCCCTGTAAATCTCATCTGCCAGCACACAGTCTAAATCCCTTCATTCCCTGTAAATCTCATCTGCCAGCACACAGTCTAAATCCCTTCATTCCCTGTAAATCTCATCTGCCAGCACACAGTCTAAATCCCTTGTCATGTACCCCGTGATAGGGATAAAGAAACCAGCAGAAATAGAAAGCACTATGGAGTCTCGTATTGCTATAAACTAATAATATTAGTAACTACGCAATACAGTAATATCGAAGTAAATAAATCACACAGGTTAGCAATGATTATATATAAAAGTAAGTGTGGAATATATATGTATGAAAAAACCAAGCTTCTTTAAGTCTAGGGGTAAAAAGATACGGTCTTACGATGTTGATTAAGGTTCAGTTCAGTTCAGTTCGTGGTATTTAGTCGACTAGTGATGGAGAGAGAGAGAGTGAGTTGTGTCTTCAGGTGAGCTGATGCCGTCGATCTTCTCGTTGTCCTCCGAAATCCTTTACAAGTCACCGACTGTGACTTTAACCAGGGGGACCGGTTTTCCTGTGGTGGAGCTCTCACCCCGGCAAGGGTGGACACATAGACAACTCCCCACCAGTCAACCCCTTCTTCACCGATGGAATAGCAATTTGGATTGATCCGCCTGATCGATCCTCCAAAAATCCACTTTCTCTGCGGGCACAGCAATGCTCATTCAGTGTCCAGATCATGTGTCTGAGGTCTGTATCATCTGACCTCTCATTTATTTCACCAGGCTGAGCATCACCTGTCATTCAAAGAGTCCCTCCTTCCTTTGTCTGTAAAGGAGTGCAAGCAGGCAACAAGTCCTTGGAAGTAACATCAACAACCAGCCTTTGGTCACCATAGCAACCTTCGAGCTGCTCGGTGCTGTCTCCAACTCCAAACTAAGTAGAAATCCAAAGTTACTTCCAATGTCTTAAAGTGACAGTCCACTGTTAATCTTTGTCTCTCTCTCTCTCCTTTCCAAACAAACCATCAATGATGAATGTCTCTCTCTGTCTCTCTTCAAACAGTTAATAGGGGCACTCCAGGATCCCCTCATTCCCTATAAATCTTATCTGCCAGCAGTCAAAATCCCTTCATTCCTTGTAAATCTCATCTGCCTGGACACAGTCAAAATCCCTTCATTCCTTGTAAATTTCATCTGCCTGGACACAGTCTAAATCCCCTCATTCCCTGTAAATCTCATCTGCCAGCACACAGTCTAAATCAGGGGTCCCCAACCTTTTTTGCACTGCGGACCGGTTTAATATTGACAATATTCTTGCGGACCATCGACCCGGTGGCGGGGGGGCGGGTGGTGCGTAGGGTTGCTGACGGACAAGAGTAGCAGTCAAATACCAAAGTTGCTGGTGAACGCAGCAGGCCAGGCAGCATCTCTAGGAAGAGGTACAGTCGACGTTTCAGGCTGAGACCCTTCGTCAGGACTAACTGAAGGAAGAGCTACTAAGAGATTTGAAAGTGGGGGGGGAGGGGGAGATCCGAAATGATAGGAGAAGACAAGAAGACAGGAGGGGGAGAGATGGAGCCAAGAGCTGGACAGGTGATTGGCAAAAGGGGTATGAGAGGATCATGGGACAGGAGGCCTAGGGAGAAAGAAAAGCGGTGGGGGGGAAGCCAAGAGGATGGGCAAGGGGTATAGTGAGAGGGACAGAGGGAGAAAAAGAGAGAGAAAAAAATATACAATACTAATAAATAAATAATGGATGGGGTATGAAGGGGAGGTGGGGCATTAATGGAAGTTAGAGAAGTCAATTGACTTCATTTCAGATCTCCCCTTCCCCCTCCCAGTTTCAAATCTCTTACTACCTCTTCTTTCAGTTAGTCCTGACGAAAGGTTTTGGCCCGAAATGTCAACCGTACCTCTTCCTAGAGATGCTGCCTGGCCTGCTGCGTTCACCAGCATTTTGTGTGTGTTGCTTGAAATTCCAGCATCTGCAGATTTCCTCGTGTTTGCATCCAGTAATATTAGTGTGCCTGATGTTAAACACAGCGCAGCATGACAAAATGTATCAATGTCAGTTACCTCAGGGAACGTAGCTCCAAGTTTTCTCATTGAGTGCTATACCACATTACCATTAACGTTACTGGACTTACTGTACTGTATTTTACCCGGTTTAAGATGGCGCTACTAGGGTTGGGTGAAAGCTGACTGGTGGTTCAGAAGATAAGAAATACCAGTAAATACTTCAGTAATAACACTTCTCCTGAGGTAAACTATCAAACACAAACAATGAACAGGCGAGCGAAGGCGAGGCTGACTCGAGGGTTGAGCCGTGCGGGTACGATGCATGTTCGAGACGGAGACGTAGTCAGACTGAGCAAAGCAGAGGGGGGTCGGTGTGGAGGAGTTCCGGAGCCCGTACACCTAAACCGAGACTGAGGTTGCACCGATCTAAGCGCTATGCCGATTTGGATAGGTCCGAGAGTGGCCATGGGCTGGGTGCCGGGGTACAGACCGGGAGCGTAGACGGGCGGCAGGGCGCAGGTCCTAGTGCAGGGCACCACCTGGTGTTGGGAAGTTTTAAACACCGACCCAGTTAGACTGAAAAAAGGCAGGGTGTCGTAACCCGAGGCAAGGGTTAGGCTGCTTCCATTTGCTCTTCAGCAATGTTTGCTCCCCTCTCCACGGGGCCGGGGCTGAGGCTGAGACTGCCCCAGGCCTCATGTCTGCGAGTAATGAACTGAGACCCAGGCTACGGGCCTACCCCGGCTGATCCGTGATCCAGGTCTGTGGACTCAATTTGGTTCAGAATGCTTTTAGTATTTCATGATTCATGTTTTTTTTTTCTGTCTCTGCGCATTGGGTGCTGCCCTTGTTGTTTTAATTGGGTTATTTTGAGATTCTTGCTGTGGGCGACTGCAAGCAGATGAATCTCAAAGATGTACAATTTATAAATACATTGATAATAAATGTACTTTGAAGTCAGTCACAATGGCTGAATACCTTCAAAGTCACTACAGCAAATTTACAGATGACACTAAGATTGGTGACATATTCGACAGTAATGAAGACAATCAAAGCTTATAGTGGGATCTGGACCAGATGGTGAGAGTGTGGAACCAGCTGCCAGTGGAAGTGGTGGATGTGTGTTCAATTTCAACATTGGAGAGAAGTTTGGATAGGTACATGGATGGGAAGGGTATGGAGGGTTATGGTTCAAGTGCAGGTCAAAGGGCCTGTTTCTGTGCTCTATGAATCCATGACACTATAACAGCTAACTCTCGTGATGAACATTGTAGCCAGTACAATTCTGGGCATGACAGTAGGTTGCCTCAAGAGATAGTCACTAGGCTGAGCACTACTGTGAGAGACCAGCTACCTGAAGCTTCACTAGGACTGTCATACAGGTAGTTATCATAATCTGTGACGCTTCATCAGAACTGGGAAAGAAAGATGCAAACTAGCTTCAGTAGGAGAGAAGATGGGGGTGGGGGGCAGGGATTATTAATTTCTTTTATAACCTTCTGAACTGAATTTATTTCTGAAATCTGCCCACTCCTGCTCTATAGTTATTTAGACCAGCCTCACTGTCCATATTTTGATGATCTTTCTCTCAATGCACCTCCGGTGGAGCAAACTGCTGGAGGTACTCAACGGATCAGGCAGCATCTGTGGAGGCAAAAGGAAAGACGATATTTCAGGTTAAGACCCTGCATCTGTACCCCTCGTGTCTCCTTTTCAGGGCTTCTAACAGTACACTACCTTCGGGTCCTGAACCTGTAGTCTCTTGTGTCTCCTTTTCAGGTTTTCCAGCGGTACACTTCCTTCCAGTCCCGGTAGTGGCATTAGAGTCCCAGTGATATCAGACCCTCTTTCCCACATCGGTCCTTCAGCCATTTGTTGACCACCTATTTATGCACAATTGATATATTCCAGAGATCATTTTAATTTAATTTCTAGCACCCGACAAACAGCAAACAGGTTTCCATTTACCTTTATTCTTCATTCTAAAACAGACTATGATAACTGAATCCCTCACCAGCTTGATTTGCCATTCAGTCAACTGCAATCACAACTATCGCTTACCTCTAGCATAGCACATTTATGGAATGAGGGGCGGTAACCACTGGTAACACAGTCACACACCACCGGTAAGAAGTTAGTCAAGAAAGACATGGGATTGTAATGGATGTTTGTGGCTGACCTGTCTTCTGAGGTGGGCATGGAGAGACACAGAAATGGGAGGTGGACTGTGTGAAAGTGAAGAAAGGGTGGAAACTGGCAGAAAAATTGATGAAATTTTCTACTTCTACACAAGTGAAGGAAGCAGTACCAATTCAGCCATCAATGCACCAGAAAAGGAGACAAGGGAGTGACCTACATTTTCAATGTACTTAACTCTAAACATGCCAGATTGAGATCATAAAAGAAAATCCGTGGCCGAATAAAGTCTTCTCAGGCTTCCAGCTGGGTACAGGTATTGATTATTGTTGTTGTTCGTCCATTGTTGTCGTCAGTGAAGACCTCGACACCATTATGATGATGATGGTGTTGAGACTAGTAGATTAGATTAGATTATGAGGACACGCAGTCCTCTTTTATTGTCATTTAGTAATGCATGCATTAAGAAATGATTCAATATTTCCTCCGGTGTGATATCACAAAACACAGGACAGACCAAGACTGAAAAACTAACAAAACCACATAATTATAACATACAGTTACAACAGTGCAACAATACCGTAACTTGATGAAGAAGTCCATGAGCACAGTAAAACGTTCAAAGTTTCTCAAATGTCCCACATCTCACGCAGACGGGAGAAGGAAGAAAAACTCTCCCTGCCATGCCCGACCACAGTCTGACTCTGAGTCACCCGAAAACTTCGAGCCTCCGATCAGCTCTCTGACACCGAGTACTGAGCGCCATCTCTGTCCAAACGATTCGACCTCAATCTCGGTCGCCAACAGCAGGCAAAGCCGGGGATTTTGAGGCCTTCCCTCCGGAAGATTCCCGACCACGCAGTACCAACAGCAGCGAACTGGTGTTTCAGAAATTTCTCCAGATGTTCCTCTGTGCTTTCACATCTGTCTCTATCAAATCAGAATTGTCTACGGCCCCTATTTAACGGATATGATATCATTTTTCACCGGAGGGCTGCGCACACGCGGTGCGCTGCTCTCTCTCCTCCCACCTTTTGATTATAACCAACAATTCAATGACAAACTTTGCCATCTTCATTAGGGATGATGCCTGGGCATGTCAAGTCCAGCGGTATTTAGACCCTTGTCAACCATTCTTCCTGATTGGTTAGTCCTCACCCAATCAGGTTTTTGCTTTCCCACCTAGTTTACAATCGAATTCCAGTTCTTACTTGGAGCAAGACCTTTGTCTTTGTTAAAATTCTTTCTTCTAGTTTTACTTCAGTGGCTTCCTTCACCAGGTGGTCCCAAAAGCCACTGGTGTGGCACAGTAGTTTTGTGCAGTGGGTCAGTCCTATGGCCATTGCAAATGCAGTCTTCTGCTATTGCTGATTTCTCCGGGTAACCCAATGGATACACCCTCTGTGCTCCTAGATGTGGGATTCCATTGTGCATCCCAGCTGGCCGATACACACAGCTCCGCATTCACAGGGAGTCCTGTAAATGTCAGCCGACCTGAGTCCCAGGTCATCTCTGACCCACATAAGATGTGCTTTGAGCTTCCTTATGGGTTTGTGGATGGTATTAATCCAGTATTTCTTCAGGATCCTGGCGATCCTTCCAGAAACCGTGGAATTATAGGGAAGACAGGCAGTAGTGGCGGATTCCTCCTCGTTGTTAGGTTTCCTGGTTTTGCCATAGGTCCTTTTAAGGGATCAATTGATTTCCTTCACCTTGCAGCCATTTTGTAGGAGCGTCGTGCGTAATCATCTCATTTCCTCGGGAGACTCCCCAGGTCCGAAATAGCTTTCACATGGTTAATCAAAGTAGAAAGAACACTCTACATTGGGAGGTATGATGGTGAATTGAATTGACTTTATTATTTGCATCCTTCATATAAATGAGGAGTAAATATCTTTACGTTAAGTCTCCATCTAAATGTGCAATATGCAATTTATAATAATTTATAATAAATAGTATGTACGACAAGACAGTCAATATAACATAGAAATACAGTTGTGTCAGCATGAATTAATCAGTCTGATGGCTGGCGGAAGAAGATGTCCCGGAACCTGTTGGTCCTGCTTTTATGCTGCGGTACTGTTTCCTGGATGGTAGCAGCAGGAACAGTTTGTAATTTGGGTGACTCAGGTCCCCAATGATCCTTTGGGCCCTTATTAAACACCTGTCTCTGTAAATGTCCTGAATAGTGGGAAGTTCATATCTACAGATATGCTGGGCTGTCCACACCACTCTCTGCAGAGTCCTGCTATTGAGGGAAGTACAGTTCCCATACCAGGCAGTGATGCAGCCAGTCAGGATGCTCTCAATTGTGCCCCTATAGAAAGTTCTTAGGATTTGGGGGCTCATACCAAACTTCTTCAACCATCTGAGGTGAAAGAGGCGCTGTTGTGCCTTTTTCACCACACAGCCGGTATGCACAAACCACGCGAGATCCTCGGTGATGCTTATGCCGAGGAACTTAAAACTGTTCACCCTCTCAACCCCAGATCAATAAGGGTTAGCCTGTCTCCATTCCTCCTGTAGTCCACAACAATTACCAGCTGTTATTGTTCTGGTATAAATCTGTGTGAATGGGTTTCCAATAGATGCCATGTCCAAGGCTATGGTCTGGTTTCGGTTGTATTAGAATGTCCAAGAATGGGAGACAACCATTCTCTCCACCTCCATCGTAAATCAAACTTTTGCATGTATAATGTTCAGATGGTCGTGGAACTGTTGGAGTGCCTGGAGTCTATGAGGCCAGACTACGAAGGTATCATCGACATGTCTGAAGAAACAGTGGCTTTTGGGATCAGCTGGTAAAGGAAGCCATTGCAATAAGACCAGAGGAAAAGTATTTCAACAAAAATAAAGGTCTCAGTCAAAGTAAGAACTGGAATTCGATTGTAAACAGGGTGGGAGAACGGAAACCTTATTGGACGAGGACTAACCAATCAGGAGGGATGGACTACAAGGGTATAAGTACCACTGGACTAGACATGCCCAGGCATCATCCCTGAAGAAGATGGCAGAGTGTGTCACTGAAATGGCAGTTGTATTCAATATCTGTACCCAGCTGGAAGCCCGAGAACTTGCTTTGTCATATACACCAGGGAATCACTAGAACCTTTTTTAAAATCTGTAGGTTTAATGGGATAAGATTTGGGGGCTGTGTAGGTTAGGCGGGGTGGAGGTGCACAGATGATATGTGCAGTATACCAGGTAAGCAGAAATTGTAAAAGTTCAGACTTCTCACCAGCTTGATTCAGAAATATGGCCAACAGGAGCAGAAGTAGGCCACTCAGCCCATCATGCCTGATGCAGACCCTTGCTTCCACTGGGATATTTGTTAGAACTTTTCTTCATTTCCTGATACGGACTCAAAATTATAGTCATCATTAGCATGGTGACCCTACTTGCCCACCTGGAGCAGAACCAGCTACTTCAACATGTGTTATGTTATGCCTCAATGCTGACATGGTGGTGTTAGTGACATAATCTACATCAGCTAGAACAACAATTAACATCGTTGGACGTTGTCTCTCCTTCCCCCTCTCCTGCGTTGTTCCTGCAACAACGAGCAGCCACTGTTCTGATGTTTCAGTCCCTCCGGACACATTAGTCAGCAAAATCCATGAGAAACTGAGTTGTCAATAGGGCCACCCTCCCCCCAAAGGTGAACATCTTCCAGGCCTTTCCAGGAGATAGCGAACCACCAGGTCGCATAGCCGGACTGGAAACCCACCACTTGGAAACCGCAGTTTGACCTGTAGATTACAGACTCCAACAGATCCCCAACCAGTTTGTGAAGGAACAAAAGACAAAGAACAAAGAACAAGAATAAGCTGTTTTGTGGATGAACTGGAAGAAGTTGCCCATGTCTGTCAGAACTGTTCGCACCATCTTTCCCAGTGAAATGGGTTACAATGAATTACAAAGAGATCTCCATCAGTTAGGAAGATGGGCTGAGGAATGGCAAATGAATTTTAACTTAGATAAATGCTCACTGATAAACTTTAGACATTCAGACCAGGTTAGGACTTGTTGAGTGAATGGCAGGGCACTACCAAATGTTTTTGAACAGAGGAACCTGGGAGTACCAGTGCACCATTCATTGAAAGTGGCTGCACACGTAGACAGGGTGATGAAGAAGGCACCTATGCTGGCCTTCATCACTCAGTGTTCAGGAAGAGGAACATAATGTTGCAGTTATCTAAGTCACTGGTGAGACTGAACTTCGAGCATTGTGCACAGTTTTGGTCACCTTGTTGTAGGAAAGCTATTGTCAAGCTGGAGAGGGTACACAAGGAGGCTGCCTGGACCAGATGGCTTGCGTTCTAGGAAGAAGGTGGCCTTTCCAATCTTTATTCCTTGGAGTGTAGGAGAATGGGAGCTAACATCATAGAAGTTTATAAAATCATGAGGGATATAGATAAGGTGGACAGTCATAACATCTCCCCAGGGTTGGGGGGCATAGCAAATCTGGAGGGCACAAATGCGAGATAAGAGGGGAGAGATCTGAGAGGTAACTGCTTTGCATGGAGGGCAGTGAGTACCTGGAATGAGCTGCCAGAAGAAGAGGTTGAGGTGGGAACAATGGCAAAATTTAAGAAGCATTTGGATGGATACATGGAGGGGATGGGCTTAGAGTGTTATGGGCCGAATATGAACAACTGGGACAAGCAGGGAGGATACTGTGGTCAGCATCCGCCAGTTGGACTGTGGGACCTGTTTTCATGCTGAATTATTCTATGACTCTACATAGCGTGGGCACACTTACTGTCTTGGGATAATCCAATCAACACTAACCAATCAAAAGTAAACAACAGATGCTTCTCAGCCAATCAAAACCCAGCATTGAGGTTATTGTCTCTGAAGATAAATTGTGACCTTCCACACTTACTGCCCATCCAACACTTTCCAGATTTTCTTGCACTGTGAGAGAGTTCAAGGTTCATGATTAGCTGATTCCGCCTTCTCTTCCTTATCTGTAGGTGCTGTGCTATGCGCCATACTAGGACTGGTACTCTTCACTCCACACGTTCTCCTTCGCCTTCCACTGCATACTCTTCCAGCGTTTTCCACCTTGTGTCTAAGACATTTCCTTTCTCCACAGCCCTATTTTAGTCCAGATCTCACTTTGCTGACTCAGTGACATCTGCTACAGTCATTTAATCCCTCCCTCACACAGTAATTGACACATGCTCCAAATTCTTTATTTCACAGCACTTGGAAGGCCATTTCCAAACCATGGAGCTCCTGAAATTTGTTACTTTCTTCCTGCTGACTCTCCAGTTCTCCATGCCATTTGTCGCAGTGATGTTGTATTTCATCTTCTTATTCCTCTAAAACACCTCACCTCCATTCGCACACAAAATACTGGAGGAACTCAGCAGGCCAGGCAGCTTCTATGGAAAAAAGTACAGTCGACGTTTCAGGACGAGACCTTTCCTCAGGACCTGAAAGGTCGACTGTACTCTTTTCCATCGATGCTGCCTGGCCTGCTGAGTTCCCCCAGCATTTTGTGTGTGTTGCTCGGATTTCCAGCATCTGCAGATTTTCTCTTGTTTGTCACCTCCTTTTTCCTTCTTCCTGGCTGAACTCTTTCATTCCTTCTTTTAAAATCCTTATTAACACATATTTCTCCTGCAACTTTTTTGAAAACTTTTTACAATGCCCTCCTCAAGATTTCTTTTTTAAACTTTTCCCAGCAATTTCCTTTTTCCCGAAGCTCTATGCAATGGAACATCAATAATCCAATATTCTTGGGAGTTTGATGGTGCCAAACTGGCAGCTGTTATCCCTATCAATGCCCAAACACTTGTTTCACTCTTTTACATAGTCGTCATCTCCAGTAAATTTTCCAGTGAACATGCTGATGTTAAAGGGAATGTGAAATATACAAGCACTTTGTCTATTGTATTTAATATTTCAGCATATAGGAGGGAGATTGAAAATCAGGCTGCATGGTGCCATAACAACAACCTCTCACTCAATGTCAGCAAGACCGAGGAGCTGATTATTGACTTCAGGAGAAGGAAACTAAAGGTCCATGAGCCAGTCCTCATAAGGGGATCAGAGGTGGAGAGAGTCAGCAACTTTATATTTCTCAGCGGTATCATTCTGGAGGGTCCATTCTGGATCCAGCAAGTAAGTGCCATTACGATGAGAGCACTACAGTGCCTCTTCTTTCTTAGAAGTTTGTGAAGAATTGGCATGTCATCTAAAACTTTGACAAACTTCTATAGATGTGTGGTGGAGAATATATTGACCGATTGCATCACAGCCTGATATGGAAGCACCAATGCCCTTGAATGGAAAAGCATACAAAAAGTATTTGATACAATCTAGCCCATCATAGATAAAGCCTTCCCCACGATTGAGCACATCTACATGGAGAGCTGTCGCAAGAAAGCAGCATCCATCATCAGGGATCCCCACTACCCAAGACATGCTTTCTTCTCGCTGCTGCCATCAGGAAAGAAGTACAGGAGCCGCAGGACCCACATACCCAAATTCAGAAACAGTTGTTACCCCTCAACAATCACACTCTTGAACCAAAGTGGATAACTTCACTCAACTTCACCACTCCATCACCAAACTGCTCCCACAACCTGTGGACTCACTTTCAAGGCTCTTCATCTTATGTTTTCAGTATTTGTTGCTTATTTATTATTATTATAATAATCATTATTTCTCTTTTTCTCTTTCTTTTTGTATTTGTGCAGGTTGTTGTCTCCTGCATATAGGTTTGTTTGTCTGTCCTGTTGTGTGTGGTCTTTCATTGATTCTATTGTGTTTCTTGTATTTACTGTGAATGCCTGCAAAATAATGAATCTCGGGGTTGTATATGGTAACATATATGTACTTTGGTAAGAAATTTACTTTTGAATTTTGAAGTTTAATACACACAAAATGCTGGACGAACTCGGCAGATCAGGAAGCATCTAAGGAGACAAATTAACAGTGAACGTTTCAGGCTGAGACCCTTCATCAGGACTGGAAAGGAAGGGGGAAGAAGCCAAAGTAAGAATGTGGGGTGGGGAAGTAGTACAAGCTGACAGGTGATAGGTGAAGCCATGTCAGGGGGAAGGTGGGAGGGGATGAAGTGAGAAGCTGGGAAGTGATAGGATTTTTGCAGGGACTCCCTCTTCCATTCATCATTTCCCACTGATCTTCCTTCAGCTACTTAACCCTTCAAGCCCTGCACCTGCCCCTTCACCTATTCCCTCACCACCATTCAGATCCCCAAACTGTCCTTCCAAGTGAGGTAACAGTTTCTCTGCAAGGCTGTGGGGTCATCTACTTTATCCAGAGCTCCCGGTGTGGCCTCGTCTACATTGGTGAGATCTGATGCAGATTGGAGACAGATTTGTTTAGCACCTTCACTTCATCCACAACAAGCAGGATTTCCAAGTGGCCAACAATTTTAATTTCACATTCCATTCCCATTCCAACTTGTCAGTCCATGGTCTCTTCCACTGCCACAGTAAAGCTACTCTCAGTTTGAAGGAGCAACAACTCATGTTTTGTCCGACCTGATGGCATGAACATCGATTTCTCTAGCTTCTGGTAATTTTTCCCCCTGCCCTTTCTCTCTTTTTCCATTCCCCATTCTGGCTCCCTTCTTATTCCTTCTCTTCTCCTCATCTCCCTTTCACCTCCTTCTGGTACCCCTTCTCCTTCCCTTTCTCCCATGGTCCACTCTTCTCACTTATCAGATTCCTTCTTCTTCAGCCCTTAACATTTTCTATCTACCACTTCCCGGCTTCTCACTTCATCCCTCCTCCGTTCCCCAGCCACCTCCCTTCCCTCTCTGTTACCACTGGGTATTCCTTCCCCTCTACCTTCTTATTCTAGTTTCTTCCCCCTTCTTCTCCAGTCCTGGCGAAGGGTCTTGGTCAAAATCGTTGACACAACTCACCCTGCTCTTCTTGGTCACTGGTATGATTGCTGCCCTTTTGAAGCAGGTGGAAACTTCATAAAGCAGCTGTTGGGGATGCCCTTGAACACTCCAGCCAGTTGATTGGTACAAATTTTCAGTACCCAGCCAGGTACACTCTCAGGGTCTGACAACTTATGAGCGTTCAGCTCTTGAAGGATGTTCTGACATCAGCCTCTGAGACAGAGATCACAGCATCACCAAATGGTATTTGGATGCACACAGGTAGAGTTTTATTCTCCCTTTCAAAGCCTGTATAAAAGGCAGTGAGATCAGGAAGTGAAACATCACTGCCATTTATGCTTGCAAACACGAGGAAATCTGCAGATGCTGGAATTTCAAGCAACACTCATAAAAATTGCTGGTGAATTTCCATCAAAATTCCCATTCTGATATGTCTATCCACGGCCTCCTCTACTGTCAAGATGAAGCCACACTCAGGTTGGAGGAACAACACCTTATATTCCGTCTGGGTAGCCTCCAACCTGATGGCATGAACATTGACTCCTCTAACTTCCGTTAATGCCCCACCTCTCCTTCATACCCTATCCGTTATTTATTTGACTTTTATTATTATTAATTTTTTTCTCTCTCTCCTTTTTCTCCTTCTGTCCCTCTCACTATACTCCTTGCCCATCCTCTGGGCTTCCCCCTCACCCTTTCTTTCTCCCTAGGCCTCCCATCCATCCCATGATCCTCTCATATCCCTTTTGCCAATCAACTGCCCAGCTCTTGACTCCATCCCTCCCCCTCCTGTCTTCTCCTATCATTTCCAGTCTCTCCCTCCCCCTCCCCCTCCCACTTTCAAATCTCTTACTATCTCTTCTTTCCGTTAGTCCTGACGAAGGGCCTCGGCCCAAAACGTCGACTGTACCTCTTCCTATAGATGCTGCCTGGCCTGCTGCGTTCACCAGCAATTTTTATGTGTGTTGCCATTTATGCTGTTCGATTTTGCCTTATAGGAAGTAATGGCATGCAAACTGGGCCAGAGGTGTCACGCATCCAATTCTGTCTCTAGCTTCATATGGAATTGTCTGTTCATTTTCACAATGGCCTTCTGTACATTGCA
This sequence comes from Mobula hypostoma, assembly GCF_963921235.1. Taxonomy (NCBI): domain Eukaryota; kingdom Metazoa; phylum Chordata; class Chondrichthyes; order Myliobatiformes; family Myliobatidae; genus Mobula; species Mobula hypostoma. The sequence continues at coordinate 119,411,129 of NC_086099.1, read as the reverse complement.
CCTGGACTTTTGTATTGCCAATCTTTACCGTAACTTCTGCCATGTCTTCCTCTACAGTGGAAGATTTGGTTATGAAGCCATTGAGTCTTAGATCAGGGAAAGAGGCCCTTTCGCCCATCTGTGACATGTCAACCAAGATGACTATCGAGCTAGACATATTTCCCAGCATTTGCCTTATAGACCTCTAAGACTTTTTGCTACTTTTTAAAACTAAATTGAGTGGCGGTGTGGAGACATGTCTCTAGCAAAGCAAGTGTAAGACGCTCCTTCCCTCTGCTGGCCTGCAGGTCACCCTTGGGCAGAGTGTAGCACCTGCTTAGCCCCCCGATCAGGGTCATGTGAAGCCATGGGATCAGGTGGTGGATGGTCGTACGAGCAGCCGGTGCAGATCACAAGTCCTGGTTTATGTGACCACTGACGCCAGGCAGGCAATCTCTGAAGAGTATTGATAATGGCTGGTGTGGTAACTTCTACTTTGAAAAAGGACCACTCGACAACTGCATGCCGAAAGAACAACTTTTTCTTGGACGGCAATTCCAATATTTACATACAGAGGCTTCCACTGAACCGTGCTGCATGGCAGAGAAGCTACACACATGCACACCGGAAAAAATGAAGTAAAACCCCCCAACCCCGGAACTAGTCTCTCTTTACAAACAGCTTCCCCTAGCGGGAGTATTGCTATATTACCATTATCCTAATTAGTATTAACTTATTTTTATAATGCTCACATTACAACACTTCTCCCCCTTTAAATTCCAACATTCCCCAAATGTAAAAGAACTGGGAAACAAAAAACAGTGGTGTCATTAGCTTGCGTACCCCTGAAACTTATACTAGTGTCTCAGTAACAGTTTACCAATACAAAACACCTGAAAAACGTGGCAGATTCAACACTCAGTCTAACAAAAAAAAACGTCCAGGCAAACATTCAGCCTGTCAGGAGGTTTACGAGTGCACTGTGATCTGCGCACTATCCCCGGTGACCCAGCAGGCACCGCTGGTGAGGGTGTTTTGGGTGGATCTGGCATAGAGGGCATGAGAGGGGTCTGTGTGTCTGCGTGAGAATGTCCATTCTCTTCAGGGGACCCCGACCCCTCTGCCAGTGTCTCTCTCTCTGGCTAAGTCACTGGTGGACATGCTCCCACAGTAGTCTGTCTCACAAGTGGAAACTCCATCGAACTGTCTGCCTCTGAGCCGGTATCATGTTGCAGGCGCACATGGTCCTGATGTCTGCGGAAAACACTTCTGTCAGTCAACTTAACAACATAGGAGACTGACCACTCTGCTTAAGAATAACCCCAGGCAACCATTACTGATTGTTTCTCACATAGACATTGTCATCCGGTTTTAACTGTCTCTCTCGTGCATGTTGATCATGTCCCTCCTTCTGCTTTTCCTGCTTTCTCTCCACTTTCGCCTTCATGTCCGGGCTTAGCAGGTCCAGTCTTGACTTGGGCCTACGCCCCATCAGCATCTCTGCTGGAGTGCAGGCAGTCGTAGTCTGTGGCGTGAGGCGGTATTTAAACAGGAAACGTGAAAGCCGCATGCTAAGAGAGTCCCCTGTCATCCACTTCAGGCCTTCCTTCACTGTCTGAACAGCCCACTCAGCCAAACTATTGGAGTCTGGGTGGAAAGGGGCCGTCCGAATGTGATGAATGCCATTCTGCTGCATGAACTCACTGAACAGCTCACTGGTGAATGTGGGCCATTATCAGTGACTAGAGGGTCAGGCAACCCGTGGACTGCAAACACTTGCCTGAGTTTGTCTATGGTTGAGGGGGCTGTGATGTTGCTCATGATGTGATCTTCGATCCATTCAGAATGTGCATCTACCATTACAAGAAACATCTGCCCCATAAAAGGGCCAGCAAAGTCCAAATGTAGGTTAGACCAGGGGTGGTCTGGCCACTCCCATGGGTGCAAAGGAGCTGGTGGTGGCATATTCTGATTAGTCTGACATTGCATGCATGATTTTACCTTGTTCTCCAGATCCTGATCTATTCTTGGCCACCAAGCGTGGGATCTTGCAAGGCTTTTCATTCGAGACACTCCTGGGTGAGCCTCATGAATTTCCTCCACAATCTGTGAATGGCCGGGGGAGGCACGATGACCCTCGCCCCCCAGAAAATGCAGCCATCCTGCAGACTGAGTTCTGTCGTGCGTTTGGTGTAAGGCCTCAGTTCCTCTCCTTCCACCACTCTGAGCCAACCTTGTAAAAGAAAAGTTTTGACTTGGGACAGGACTGGGTCCCTCTCTGTCCACTGCTTGATCTGGGTCACCTTTACAGGTGTCTCTGACAGCCTCTCCAATGAAAATACGGTCTCTGGAGGCACATATGTAGTAGCAGGTTTCTCAGGTAAAGGTAGTTGACTCTGTGCATCGGCGTTTGCATTATCCCCACCCACTTTGTACACTATAGTGTACTGGTAGGCTGACAATGTAAGAGCCCAACACTGTATCCTGGCTGAGGCTAGCGGTGGGATGCATCTAGTCTCACTGAACAGGCTCATCAGTGGTTTGTGGTCCTTACAAATTGTAAATACATGTCCATAGAGGTACTGATGAAAGCATTTGACTGCAAAAACAATGACCAGACCTTCTTTTTCTAGCTGTGAACATCCCTTCTCAGCAACCGTCAGGGTATGTAAAGCAAAACCAATAGGCTTCTCTGAACGGTCCTCCATTACATGTGAGAGAACTGTCCTGACTCCATAGGGCGAGGCATCACATGCAAGGGTGATCTCCCTGTCTGGGTCATAGTGAACAAGCATCTTCGCTGAGTGGAGAAGTTCTTTCACTTCCTTGAAAACTTTCTTCTGCTCTTCACCCCACTGCCACTTAGTGTCATTGTGAAGCAGCTTATACAGTGGGGGCAAAACCCTTGAGAGGTCAGGAAGAAACTTGCCGTAATAATTCACAATGCCCAAAAATGACCTGAGTTCAGTGACGCTCTTGGGGCTTGGGGCTTCCTTAATAGCTCTCACTTTGTCCTCCACAGGGTAGAGCCCCTCAGCTGTGTTCTTGTGTCCCAGGTAAGTCACACTCAGTGCCAGCAACACACATAAGCCGTATTTCAATTGCAGCCCTGTGTCTGAGAGCCTCTTCAGCACCCGTTCTAAATCAGCCAGATGCTCCACCTCCGTAGCCCCTGTGATCAAGATGTCATCAAGGTACACTGCTACGTGTGGAATCCCCTGCAGCAAAGTGTCCATTGTCCTTTGGAAAATGGCAGGGCTGGACGCCACTCCAAACACCAGGCGATTGTACTTGAATAATCCCTTGTGCGTGTTAATTGTGACGTACTCCTTTGAATTCTCGTCAAGCAGCAGCTGTTGGTAGGTGTGGCTCGTGTCCAGCTTTGAGAACAGCTTACCCCCCTGACAGGGTCGCAAACAGGTCATCCACCCATGGCAACGGGTACTCCTCCAGCTTTGAGACCTGATTCATCGTAAGTTTATAATCCCCACATATCCTCACCATTTTGTCTGCCTTCAAAACTGGAACAACGGGAGCCGCCGACCTTGAAAACTGGACGAGCTCGATAATGCCCAGCCTCTGTAAACGTTCCAGCTCCTCCTTGACCAGTGGTGGCGCCAGAGATTTTTTCTTGCTGGTGCTACAGTGGGGCAGAATTATTTCAGTGATGGTGCTGAGGGATGTACCCTATGGTAATATGTATTCGCAAGGCCAGACGTGTGGCATTCAAAAGTCAGTTTCAAGCATTACGTACCTACTGTAAATGCCTCTGTTGATTCACAAGCAACAGCAATTGATAAATATAATATAGAAGTGAACTGTGACAGTGTCAACAGCATCGGAGACAACCCGGGCTACACGGAGCATAAACAAACAAACCAACAGAGCATCCGAACCACAGCGCACAACATGAATCACGCACCAATCCCGCAATCAGCGTCAAATGTGTGCTTTTCAACTGAAAAACACACTAACCCACAATGTCCACTGCTATTCGCATTACATAGACAGACAATGCCAAAAGATACGCTGTTATTAAAGTCAGATAAGGCAAACAACTGATGCAAGGCTTTACCAGGAGTTGGACAAATTGTAATCTGACCATGCAATACCTCAATTAATTCGGCTACTGAATTTAAAACAAAAATCAACAGAATCACCGCTTGGAAGTCTAAGCAAAACCAGTAGGCTTAATAGCAGTAAATGTAATATTTTAGGATTTGCAGGAAACATAAGGACTATGGGGTATCCAGCACAAAATAATAATAATAATCAGCATTAGCCTTGACCCAAATTTTTTTTAAAAATCAATTGCACTCACCATTGATGTTTTCATAGAAGCACTATCCATCTGTTGTTGTGATTGGTGGTGAAAGCATCAATGATTTTCTGAGTGTCAAGTGCTTTGGTCCTCCGGCTGTTTATGGCCAACAGGGCCAAGTTGCTGTTCCGAGCATCGCCGCTGCTATTCCTTAAGTAGTTTTTAATGCGTCTGAGGCAAGAGAAACTCTGTTTGCATGAAGCAGATGTCACACATAGTATCTTTCGTGATCGAATATTCCAGTCAGTCAAACCAGCCATGAATAAAACTCCTTTGCTGCTTGCCAAACTGTTGCGAGCAGCGAAGGGTACTTTTTCAATGCTGGCCGACGGGGTCCTTCCTCAGGCTGCTGGCTAACATCGCTAACAGTATTCCCACTAGCACTAAGAGCAGCTTCATCCGCATTCTCTTCTGAATCCTGCTCCATTTCTGGATCCTCTACTTCGCCCTCACACTCCTTCGGTGAACTGCTGTCATCCTCATCCCCACTTAACTTCTTTCTGCATGTCATTTTCAGTTAAGACAGGCTCAGGCTGAGACACCACTGATTCCTCTGGATGAGGTCGTTTTCTCACTAAAAATCGATCCATTTTTCACACCGCCAAAATAATGCACGTGCCAGGCCCACGCTCGCTTGTAAAAGCACAATTCGTGTGTGTGTGTGTGGGGGGGGGGGGCATCCGTTAGTCTCAAGAGACCATGGATCTGCGCCTGGATGTACACTATCAATCTCTGGCATGAGTGAGAGTGAGTGACATCACCACCTTAAGTGATCTTAGATCAGCAAACTGATCTGAGAACAGCAATGGCAAGACATTGACAACGAACGAATAAGCAGAAGTGTAGAGTGGATCTGACAGAGCTTATAACTTTATTGCTGCGTGGATGCTATGGTAATTGGTGGCGCTGTTTCACTAGATCAACTGGAGAAACAATCTGTATTCAAAACTATACAGAGAAAGCAAAGCAGCTGCAATTTGTATGTGAAATTTCAGTTAATTTCTTGGTGGTGCTATGCTGGTGCTATTGCAATTTCTGCTAGGGCTATAGCACCAGCTAGCACCACCTTAGCACCACCCCTGTCCTCGACTTTGCCTTTCACTGCATAGGGCACCGACCTGGGCTTAAAAAACATGGTGTAGCCTCAGGGTCGAGATGGAGTTTCACTGTCACGCCCTTCAGTGTTCCCAGCTCGGCCCTGAAAACGTCACTGTACCGCTGCAGAATGTCCTCCGTCGTGTGTGCATACTTAATTTCATGCCAGTTTAGCCGTATTTTGCGAAGCCAATCGCGACCCAAAAGACTGGACCCCCTGCCCTTAGCTATCACTAGCCTGGCTTCAGCCTTCTGACACCCAGCTGAAATGTCCACATATAACACCCCTAAATGAGGTATGGGCTGCCCTGTATAGGTCCTAACTTTGAGCTTTGTCGGTCTAATGGGAGGCAGGTTGGACCCTCATGTCCTCCTGTAGGTCTCCTCACTAATGACCCATGCAGTAGCCCCTGAATCAATCTCAAACTTAATGTCCTTTCCCCTGACAGTGACTGTGACATAATATGGTTCAGGTGGTTCCTCGTCTGTTTCCACACGCTGCCCCTTCGTCTGCATCTTCTAGATGATGTGTGGCTGCCTGAGCCTGTTGAGTTTTCCCCTGCCCAGGCTTAATCTTACCCTTTGAACTTCTGCACTTGTTAGCTAAGTGTCCCTTTTTGCTACAAGCATGGCAGACAGTGTCTTTGAATTTGCAATCATTTGCATAGTGCGTCCCTCCACACTGGAAACATTCCACCCGCTTTGCCTGTTTACCGGTCTCCCTCCTGACTTGGTGAACTGCCACCGACTGCAACCCCCCATGTCCTTTCTGGATATCCTTGACATTATTAGCAGCCATCTCCATGCATTGGGAAATATCTAGGGCTTTCTTGGAAGTCAATAGTGGGGTTTCTCCCAGCAGGCGGCGTCATATGGCGTCATTATTAATGCTGCATACCAATCGATTACGAAGCATGTCTACCAACACCGCTCCGAAATCACAATGCTCCGACAGCTGCCGAAGCTCGGCCACAAAATTGGCCACAGACTGACCTGGCTTCCTGAAACAGCTGTGAAACTTACACCGTTGGACTATCACAGAAGGTTTCGGATTGTAGTGGCTCCCCATGAGCTTGATCAGTTCGTCATATGGAATGTCCCCCGGTTTCCGTGGTGTGGCTAATTTCCTTATCAGCTTGTAAGTGTTTGCCTCACACACACTCAGGAGAATAGAGCACTTCTTAGCCTCCTCAGTAATTCCATTAGCGCAGAAAAAGTGTCCCAACCTTTCCTCATACTTCGGCTAGTCCTCGTTCCCCTCCACTAATTCACCGATAGTCCCAATCGTAGCCATCTTAACGCGAGGATCCTCGTCCCCGCACAGCTCCTGTTCAGACACCGGCACCCTTTACCTCTCGTCCCTGCGCTGCTCCCCATCGGCACCACTGCTCATACGGAGCCGCCTAACTAGCTAGCACACTGCAGCTTAGCTAAAGCTAACAACAAAAACAAAACGGGGCAACACGTGCAAAAAACCAGTTCACCTCATTGCCAAAAATATGTGGTAACTTCTACTTTGAAAAAGGACCACTCGACAACTTCATGCCGAGAAAAACAACTTTATCTGGGACGGCAAAACCAACATTTACCTACAAAGGCTTTCGCTGAACAGTACTGCATGACAGAGAAAACCATACACATGCACACCGGAGAAAAAAGGAAGTAAAACCCCCTCAACCCCGGAACCAGCCCCTCTTTATCCTAATTATCCTAATTAGTATTAACTTATTTTTATAGTGCTGACGTTACAACAGTAACAGTAGCAAAACACCCCCAACCCCTCCACACAGAGAAAATAAAACATCGACCATCCCCTCTCAAGCAAAAAAAAGAACAGTGACGGTAGCATCAATAGCCCTTATCCCCCATCACCCACCCGCCAACCAGTTACAAGAAAGAAGACACAGAGAAACTGAAGGAGACCAATAGAAAGTACAGTCCGATCATACGAATCTCAGAACATCGAACAGTCCTCCATGAATCAGAACATGACTTATCCAAACGGCGGCCTCCATTGGGAGAGATCACTGACCCTCTGACCCGTTGGGAGTAATCACTGACCAACTGACCCGTTAGGAGTGATCACTGACAATCTGACCCGTTGGGAGTAATGAATGACCATCTGACCCGTTGGGAGTGATCGCTGACAATCTGACCCTGTTGGGAGTGATCAGTGACCCTCTGACCAACTGGGAGTGATCACTGACTGGGTCTGACCCACTGGTAGTGATCACTGACCATCTGACCTTTTGGGAGTAATCACTGACCGTCTGACCCATTGGGAGTGATCACTGACCCCCTGACCCATTGGGAGTGACCACCTGACCCTCTGACTCCATTGGGAGTGATCATGGACCCTCTGACCCGTTGGGAGTGATCACTGACCCTCTGATCCCATTGGGAGTGATCATGTACCCTCTGACCAGTTCGGAGTGATCACTGATCCTCTAACCCCATTGGGAGTGACCGCTTACCCTCTGACCCCATTGTGAGTGATCACTGCCCTCTGAACCCATTGTGAGTGATCATGGACCCTCTGACCCATTGGGAGTGATCACTGACCCTCTGGCCCCATCGCGAGTGATCACTGACCCAATGACCAATTGGGACTTACCGCTGACCCTCTAACCCATTGGGAGAGATCACTGACCCTCTGACCCGTTGGGAGTAATCACTGACCAACTGACCCGTTAGGAGTGACCGCTGACCATCTGACCCCATTGGGAGTGATCATGGACCAACTGACCCGTTTGGAGTGATCGCTGACACTCTGACCTGTTGGGAGTCATCACTGACCCTGTGACCCACTGGGAGTGATCACTGACTGGGTCTGACCCACTGGTAGTGATCACTGACCATCTGACCTTTTGGGAGTAATCACTGACCGTCTGACCCATTGGGAGTGATCACTGACCCCCTGACCCATTGGGAGTGACCACCTGACCCTCTGACTCCATTGGGAGTGATCATGGACCCTCTGACCCGTTGGGAGTGATCACTGACCCTCTGATCCCATTGGGAGTGATCATGTACCCTCTGACCAGTTCGGAGTGATCACTGATCCTCTAACCCCATTGGGAGTGACCGCTTACCCTCTGACCCCATTGTGAGTGATCACTGCCCTCTGAACCCATTGTGAGTGATCATGGACCCTCTGACACGTTGGGAGGGATCACTGACCTTCTGGCCCCATCGCGAGTGATCACTGACCCAATGACCAATTGGGACTTACCGCTGACCCTCTAACCCATTGGGAGTGATCACTGACCCTCTGACGAATTAGGAATGACCGCTGACCATCTGACCCCATTGGGAGTGATCATGGACCAACTGACCCGTTTGGAGTGATCGCTGACACTCTGACCTGTTGGGAGTCATCACTGACCCTGTGACCCACTGGGAGTGATCACTGACCCTCTGACACGTTGGGAGGGATCACTGACCTTCTGACCCATTGGGAATGATCACTGACACTCTGACACGCTGGGAATGATCACTGACCCTCTGGCCCTATCGCGAGTGATCACTCACCCTCTGACCAATTCGGAGTGACCGCTGACTGCATTGGGAGTGATCACTAACCCTCTGACACATTAGGAGTGATCACTGACCCTCTGACCCCATTGGGAGTGATCACTGGCACTCTGACCCATTGGCAGTGACCACTGTCCCTCTGACACTTTGGGAGTGATCATTGATACTCTGACCCATTGGGAGTGATCACTGACCCTGTGACCCATTGGGAATGATCACTGAACCTCTAACCCGTTAGGAGTCATCTCTGACCCCATTGGGAGTGATCACGGACTCTCCAACCCGTTGGGAGTGACCGCTGACCCTCTGACTCCAATGGGAGTGTTCACTGACACTCTGAACCTATTGTGAGTGATCATGGACCCTCTGACCCTTTGGGAGTGATCACTGACACTCTGACCCGTTGGGAATGATCACCGACCTTCTGGCCCCATGGCGAATGATCGCTGTCCCTCTGACCAATTGGGAGTGACCGCTGACCCTCTGACCCGTTGGTTGTGATATCTGACCCTCTGATCCGTTGGGAGTGATCAATGACACTCTGGCCCCATCGCGAGTGATGACCAACTCTCTGCCCAACTGGGAGTGACTGCTGACCCTCTGACCCCATTGGGAGTGATCATCGACCGTCTGAACCCGTTGGGAGTGATCACTGATACTCTGACCCATTGGGAGTGATCACTGACCCTCTGACCAATTGAGAGTGACCGCTGACCCTCTGACCTCATTGGGAGTGATCACTGACTCTCAGAACCTATTTTGAGTGACCATGGACCCTCTGACCCGTTGGGAGTGATATCTGACCCTCTGGCCCCATCGCGAGTGATCACTGACCCTCTGACCAATTGGGAGTGAACGCTAATCCTCTGACCCGTTGGTTGTGATATCTGACCCTCTAACCCCTTTGGGAATGATCACTGACCTTCTGACCCATAGGGAGAGTACAATATAAAGTTCAATCTGATCATATGAATCTCAGAACATCAAACACTCCTCCATGAATCAGAACACGAGTCATCCAAACGGTGGCCTCCATAGGGAGAGATCATTGACCCTCTGACCAGTTGGGTGTGATCATTGACCCTCTGACACGTTGGGAGCCATCACTGACCCTCTGACCCCGTTGGGAGAGATCACTGACCTTGTGACACATTAGCAGTGATCACTGACACTCTGACCTGTGGGACTGATCACTGACACTCTGACCGGTTGGGAGTTATCTCTGACCCTCTGACACGCTGAGGTGATCACTGATACTCTTACCCATTGGGTTTGATCACTCACACTCTGACCCGTTGGAAGTGATCACTGACCCTCTGGCCAATTGAGAGTGATCGTTGACACCCTGATCCCATTAGGAGTGATCATGGGCGCTCTGACCATTTGGGAGTGATCACGTGCCGTCTGACCCATTGCGAGTGATCACTGACAAACTGACCCGTCGGGAGTGATCACTGGCCGTCTGACCCATTGAGAACGATCACTGACCCTCAGACCCATTGGGAGTGATGACTGACACTGTGACCCGTTGGCAGTGATCACTGACCATCTGGCCCCATCGCGAGTGATCACTGACCCTCTGACCTTTTGGGAGTGACCACCTGACCCTCTGACTCCATTGGGAGTGATCATGAACCCTCTGATCCGTTGGGAGTGATCACTGACACTCTGACCCGTTGGGAGTGATCACTGACAAACTGACCCGTCGGGAGTGATCACTGGCCGTCTGACCCATTGAGAGCGATCACTGACCCTCTGACCCATTGGGAGTGATGACTGACACTGTGACCCGTTGGGAGTGATCACTGACCCTCTGACCCCATTTGGAGTGATCATGTACCCTCTGAACCGTTGTGAGTGATCACTGACACTCTGACCCATTGAGAGTGATCACTGACCCTCTAACCCCATTGCAAGTGACCGCTAACCCTCTGACCCCATTGGGAGTGATCAGTGACCATCTGAACCCATTGTGAGTGATCAGTGACCCTCTGTCCCGTTGGGAGTGATCACGGACCCGCTGACCTGTGGGAGTGATCACTGACACTCTGACCCCATTGGTAGGGACCGCTGACCCTCTGACCCCATTGGGGGTGATCACTGATACTTTGACACTTTGGGAGTGATCACTGATACTCTGACACTTTGGGCGTGATCACTGACCCTGTGACATATTGGGAGTGATCACTAACCCTCTGACACATTAGGAGTGATCAATGACCCTCTGACCCCGTTGGGAGTGACCGCTGACCCTCTGACTGTTGGGAGTGATGACTGACACTCTGACGCATTGGGAGTGACCGCTGTCCCTCTGACACTTTGGGAGTGATCACTGACCTTGTGACACATTCGGAGTGTGCAATGACCCTCTGAGCCCGTTGGGAGTGATCACTGACCCTCTGACCTGTTGGGAGTGATCACTGACACTCTAGCCCCACCGCGAGTGATCACAGACCCTCTGCCAAATTGAGAGTGACCACTGACCCTCCGACCCCATTGGGAGTGATCACTGACCCTCTAAACCCATTGTGAGTGATCATGGACCCTCTGACCCGTTAGGAGTGATCACTGACACTCTGACCCGTTGGGAGTGATCACTGACACTGTGACCCGTTGGGAGTGACCGCTGTCCCTCTGACACGCTGGGAGTGATCGCTGATACTCTGACCCCATTGGGAGTGATCATGTACCCTCTGACCTGTTATGAATGATCACTGACACTCTGACCCGTTGGGAGTGATCACTGACCCTCTAACCCCATTGGGAGTGACCGCTTACCCTCTGACCCCATTGGGAGTGATCACTAACCCTCTAACACATTAGGATTGATCAATGACCCTCTGACTCGTTGGGAGTGACCGCTGTCCCTCTGACACTTTGGGAGTGATCACTGACCTTGTGACACATTAGGAGTGATCAATTAACTTCTGAGCCCATTGGGAGTGATCACTGACACTCTGACCTGTGGGAGTGATCACTGACATTCTGACCCGTTGGGAGTTATCTCTGACCCTCTGACCCCATTGGGAGTGATCACGGACTCTCCAACCCGTTGGGAGTGATCACTGACACTCTGACCGGTTGGGAGTGATCACTGACCTTCTGACCCGTTGGGAGTGATCACTGACACTCTGACCGGTTGGGAGTGATCACTGACCTTCTGACCCGTTGGGAGTGATCACTGACGCTCTGACCCGTTGGGAGTGACCGCTGTCCCTCTGACACTTTGGGAGTGATCACTGACCTTGTGACACATTAGGAGTGATCAATGACCCTCTGACACCGTTGGGAGTGACCGCTGACCCTCTGACACGCTGGGAGTGATCACTGATACTCTGACCCGTTGAGAGTTATCTCTGACCCTCCCTTCTGACCCATTGGGAATGATCACTGACCCTCTGGCCCCATCACGAGTGATTACTGACCCTCTGACCAATTCGGAGTGACCGCTGACCCTCTGACCCCATTGGGAGTAATCACTGACCCTCTGACCCGTTGGAAGTGATCACTCACCCTCTGGCCAATTTGGAGTGACCGTTGACCCCCGACCCCATTGGGAGTGATCATGGACGCTCTGACCCGTTGGGAGTGATCACTGACCATCTGGCCCCATCGCGAGTGATCACTGACCCTTTGACCCCATTGGGAATGATCATGTACCCTCTGACCCGTTGTGAGTGATCACTGACCCTCTGAAGCCATTGTGAGTGATCACTGACCATCTGTTCCGTTGGCAATGATCACGGACCCGCTGACCTGTGGAAGTGATCACTAACCCTCTGACACATTAAGAGTAATCAATGACCCTCTGACCCCGTTGGGAGTGAGCGCTGACCCTCTGACCGTTGGGAGTGATGACTGACCCTCTGACCGTTGGGAGTGATGACTGACACTCTGACCAGTTGGGAGTTATCTCTGACCCTCTGACTCCATTGGGAGTGATCATGTACCCTCTGACCCATTGTGAGTGATCACTGACATTCTGACCCGTTGGGAGTGATCACTGACCCTCTAACCACATTCGGAGTGACCGATTACCCTCTGACCCCATCGGGAGTGATCACTGACCGTCTGAACCCATTATGAGTGATCACTGATCCTCTGTCCCGTTGGGAGTGATCATGCACCCGCTGACCTGTGGGAGTGATCACTGACACTCTGACCCCATTGGTAGGGACCGCTGACCCTCTGACCCCATTGAGTCACTGATCACTGATACTTTGACACTTTGGGAGTGATCACTGATACTCTGACACTTTGGGCGTGATCACTGACCCTGTGACATATTGGGAGTGATCACTAACCCTCTGACACATTAGGAGTGATCAATGACCCTCTGACACCGTTGGGAGTGACCGCTGACCCTCTGACCGTTGGGAGTGATGACTGACACTCTGACGCTTTGGGAGTGACCGCTGTCCCTCTGGCACTTTGGGAGTGATCACTGACCTTGTGACACATTCGGAGTGTTCAATGACCCTCTGAGCCCGTTGGGAGTGATCACTGACCCTCTGACCTGTTGGGAGTGATCACTGACACTCTAGCCCCACCGCGAGCGATCACTGACCCTCTGCCCAATTGAGAGTGACCACTAACCCTCCGACCCCACTGGGAGTGATCACTAACACTGTGACCCGTCTGGAGTGACCGCTGTCCCTCTGACACGCTGGGAGTGATCGCTGATACTCTGACCCCATTGGGAGTGATCATGTACCCTCTGACATGTTGTGAGTGATCACTGACACTCTGACCTGTTGGGAGTGATCACTGACCCTCTAACCCCATTGGGAGTGACCGCTTACCCTCTGACCCCATTGGGAGTAATCACTAACCCTCTGACACATTAGGATTGATCAATGACCCTCTGACCCCGTTGGGAGTGACCGCTGACCCTCTGACCGTTGGGAGTGATCACTGACCTTGTGACACATTAGGAGTGATCAATGACCCTCTGGGCCCATTGGGAGTGATCACTGACACTCCGACCTGTGGGAGTGATCACTGACACTCTGACCCGTTGGGAGTTATCTCTGACCCTCTGACCTCATTGGGAGTGATCACGGACTCTCCAACCCGTTGGGAGCATTCACTGACACTCTGACCCGTTAGGAGTGACCGCTGTCCCTCTGACACGCTGGGAGTGATCACTGATACTCTGACCCATTGGGAATGATCACTGACACTCTGACCAATTCGGAGTGACCGCTGACCCTCTGACCTCATTGGGAGTGATCACTGACACTCTGAACCTATTGTGAGTGATCATGGACCCTCTGACCCTTTGGGAGTGATCACTGACACTCTGACCCGTTGGGAGTGACCGCTGTCCCTCTGACACTTTGGGAGTGATCACTGACCTTGTGACACATTAGGAGTGATCAATGACCCTCTGAGCCCATTGGGAGTGATCACTGACACTCTGACCTGTGGGAGTGATCACTGACACTCTGACCCGTTGGGAGTTATCTCTGACCCTCTGACCCCCTTGGGAGTGATCACTGACACTCCGACCTGTTGGAAGTGATCACTGACACTCTGAACTGTTGGGAGTGATCACTGACTCTTTTACCCGTTGGGAGTGATCACTGACACTCTAGACCCATCGCGAGTGATTACTGACCCTCTGCCCAATTGAGAGTGACCGATGACCCTCTGACCCCATTGGGAGTGATCACTGACCCTGTGACCCGTTGGGAGTGATCACTAGCCCTCTGACACATTAGGAGTGATCAGTGACACTCTGACCCCACTGGGAGTGATCACTGACACTCTGACCAGTTGGCAGTGACCGCTGTCCCTCTGACACTTTGGGAGTGATCATTGATACTCTGACCCATTGGGAGTAATCACAGACCATCAGACACATTAGGAGTGTTCACTGACCCTCTGACCCGTTGGGAGTGATCTCTGACCCTCTGACTCCATTGGGAGTGATCACGGACTCTCCAACCCGTTGGGAGCATTCACTGACACTCTGACCCGTTAGGAGTGACCGCTGTCCCTCTGACACGCTGGAAGTGATCACTGATACTCTGACCCATTGGGAATGATCACTGACACTCTGACATGTTGGGAATGATCACTGACCCTCTGGCCCCATCGCGAGTGATCACTAACACTATGACCAATTCGGAGTGACTGCTGACCCTCTGACCTTATTGGGAAAGATCACTGACACTCTGAACCTATTGTGAGTGATCATGGACCCTCTGACCCGTTGTGAGTGATCACTGACACTCCGACCTGTTGGAAGTGATCACTGACACTCTGAACTGTTGGGAGTGATCACTGACTCTTTGACCCGTTGGGAGTGATCACTGACACTCTAGACCCATCGCGAGTGATTACTGACCCTCTGCCCAATTGAGAGTGACCGATGACCCTCTGACCCCATTGGGAGTGATCACTGACCCTGTGACCCGTTGGGAGTGATCACTAGCCCTCTGACACATTAGGAGTGATCAGTGACACTCTGACCCCACTGGGAGTGATCACTGACACTCTGACCAGTTGGCAGTGACCGCTGTCCCTCTGACACTTTGGGAGTGATCATTGATACTCTGACCCATTGGGAGTAATCACTGACCATCAGACACATTAGGAGTGTTCACTGACCCTCTGACCCGTTGGGAGTGATCTCTGACCCTCTGACTCCATTGGGAGTGATCACGGACTCTCCAACCCGTTGGGAGCATTCACTGACACTCTGACCCGTTAGGAGTGACCGCTGTCCCTCTGACACGCTGGAAGTGATCACTGATACTCTGACCCATTGGGAATGATCACTGACACTCTGACATGTTGGGAATGATCACTGACCCTCTGGCCCCATCGCGAGTGATCACTAACACTATGACCAATTCGGAGTGACCGCTGACCCTCTGACCTTATTGGGAGTGATCACTGACACTCTGAACCTATTGTGAGTGATCATGGACCCTCTGACCCGTTGTGAGTGATCACTGACACTCTGACCCGTTGGGAGTGATCACTGACCCTCTACCCACATTGGGAGTGACTGCTTACCCTCTGACCCCATTGGGAGTGATCACTGACCCTCTGAACCCATTGTGAGTGATCACTGACCCTCTGTCCCATTGGGAGTGATCACGGACCCGCTGACCTGTGGGAGTAATCACTGACACTCTGACCCCATTGGTAGGGACCGCTGACCCTCTGACCCCATTGGGTGTGATCACTGATACTTTGACACTTTGGGAGTGATCACTGATACTCTGACACGTTGGGAGTGACCGCTGTCCCTCTGACACTTTGGGAGTGATCGCTGACCTTGTGACACATTAGGAGTGATCAATGACCCTCTGACCCCGTTGGGAGTGATCACTGACCCTCTGACACGCTGGGAGTGATCACTGACACTCTGACCCGTTGGGAGTGATCACTGACCCTCTAACCCCATTGGTAGTGACCGCTTATCCTCTGACCCCATTGGGAGTGATCACTGACCCTCGGAACCCATTGTGAATGATCACTGACCCTCTGTCCCGTTGGGAGTGATCACGGACCGGCTGACCTGTGGGAGTGATCACTAACCCTCTGAACACATTAGGAGTGATCAATGACCCTCTGACCCCGTTGGGAGTGACCGCTGATCCTCTGACCCCATTGGGAGTTATCTCTGACCCTTTGACTCCATCGCGAGTGATCACTGACCCTCTGACCAATTCGGAGTGACCGCTGACCCTCTGACCCCATTGGGAGTAACCACTGACCCTCTGACCCGTTGGAAGTGATTACTGACCGTCTGGCCAATTGGGAGTGACCGTTGACACCCTGACCCCATTAGGAGTGATGATGGACGCTCTGACCATTTGGGAGTGACCACGGACCGTCTGAGCCATTGAGAGTAATCACTGACAAACTGACCCGTCAGGAGTGATCACTGGCCGTCTGACCCATTAGGAGCGATCACTGACCCTCTGACCCGTTGGGAGTGATGACTGACACAGTGACCCGTTGGGAGTGATTACTAACCATCTGGCCCCATCGCAAGTGATCATGAACCCTCTGACCCATTGGGAATGATCACTGACCCTCTGACCCGTTGTGAGTGATCAATGACACTCTGACCCATTGGGAGTGATCACTGACCCTCTGACCCCATTGGGAGTGATCACTGACCCTCTGAAACCATTGTGAGTGATCATGGACCCTCTGACCATTTGGGAGTGATCACTGACCCTCTGACCCGTTGGGAGTGATTACTGACCCTCTGACCCGTTGGGAGTGATCACTGACCCTCTGGCCCCATCGCAAGTGATCACTGACCCACTGACCAATTGGGACTTACCGCTGACCCTCTGACCCCATTGTGAGTGATCACTGACCCTCTGTCCCATTGGGAGAGATCACGGACCCGCTGACCTGTGGGAGTAATCACTGACACTTTGACCCCATTGGTAGGGACCGCTGACCCTCTGACCATTTGGGAGTGATCACTGACCCTCTGACCCGTTGGGAGTGATCACTGACCCTCTGTCCGTTGGGAGTTATCACTGACCCTCTGGCCCCATCGCGAGTGATCACTGACCCACTGACCAATTGGGACTTATCGCTGACCCTCTGACCCCATTGGGAGTGATCATGGACCAACTGACCCGTTCGGAATGATCGCTGACACTCTGACCCGTTGCGAGTGATCACTGACCCTGTGACCCATTGGGAGTGATCACTAACCCTCTGAAACGTTAGGAGTGATCACAGACCCTCTGACCCCATTGGGAGTGATCACTGGCACTCTGACCCGTTGGCAATGACCGCTGTCCCTCTGACACTTTGGGAGTGATCATTGATACTCTGACCCATTGGAAGTGATCACTGACCCTGTGACCCATTGGGAATGATCACTGACCCTCTGACCCGTTGGGAGTCATCTCTAACCCTCCGACCCCATTAGGAGTGATCACAGACTCTCCAACCCGTTGGGAGTGTTCACTGACAATCTGACCCGTTAGGAGTGACCACTGTCCCTCTGACACGCTGGGAGTGATCACTGATACTCTGACCCATTGGGAATGATTACTGACACTCTGACCCATTGGGAATGATCACTGACCCTCTGGCCCCATCGCGAGTGATCACTGACCCTCTGACCAATTCGGAGTGACCGCTGACCTTCTGACTCCATTGGGAGTGATCACTGACACTCTGAACCTATTGTGAGCGATCATGGACCCTCTGACGCTTTGGGAGTGATCACTGACACTCTGACCCGTTGGGAATTATTACCGACTCTCTGGCACCATCGTGAGTGATCACTGACCCTCTGACCAATTGGGAGTGACCGCTGACCCTCTGACCCGTTGGTTGTGATATCTGACCCTCTGACCCATTGGGAGTGATCATTGACACTCTGGCCCCATCGCGAGTGATCACCGACTCTCTGCCGAATTGGGAGTGACCGCTGACCCTCTGACCCCATTGGGAGTGATCACTGACCCTCTAACCCGTTGGTTGTGATATCTGACCCTCTAACCCATTCGGGAGTGATCACTGACCTTCTGACCCATAGGGAGAGTACAATCTAAAGTTCAATCCGATCATATGAATCTCAGAACATCAAACACTCCTCCATGAATCAGAACACGACTCATCCAAACGGTCGCCTCTATAGGGAGAGATCACTGACCCTCTGACCAGTTGGGAGTGATCATTGACCCTCTGACACGTTGGGAGTGATCACTGACCCTCTGACCCCGCTTGGAGTTATCTCTGACCCTCTGACCCCATTGGGAGTGATCACTAGCCCTCTGACACATTAGGAGTGATCAGTGACACTCTGACCACACTGGGAGTGATCACTGACACTCTGACCCGTTGGCAGTGACCGCTGTCCCTCTGACACTTTGGGAGTGATCATTGATACTCTGACCCATTGGGAGTGATCACTGACCCTGTGACCCATTGGGAGTGACCACTGACCATCAGACACATTAGGAGTGTTCACTGACCCTCTGACCTATTGGGGGTGATCTCTGACCCTCTGACCCCATTGGGAGTAATCATGGACTCTCCAACCCGTTGAGAATGTTCACTGACACTCTGACCCGTTAGGAGTGACCGCTGTCCCTCTGACACGCTGGGAGTGATCACTGATACTCTGACCCATTGGGAATGATTACTGACCCTCTGGCCCCATCGCGAGTGATCACTGACCCTCTGACCAATTGGGATTGACCGCTGACCCTCTGACTCCATTGGGAGTGATCACTGACACTCTGAACCTATTGTGAGTGATCATGGACCCTCTGACCCTTTGGGAGTGATCACTGACACTCTGACCCGTTGGGAATGATTACCGACCCTCTGGCCCCATCGCGAGTGATCACTGACCCTGTAACCAATTGGGAGTGACCGCTGACCCTGTGACCAATTGGGAGTGACCGCTGACCCTCTGACCCGTTGGTTGTGATATCTGACCCTCTGACCCGTTGGGAGTGATCATTGACACTCTGGCCCCGTCGCGAGTGATCACCGACTCTCTGCCCAATAGGGAGTGACCGCTGACCCTCTGACCCCATTGGGAGTGATCACTGACCCTCTGAACCCGTTGGGAGTGATCACTGATACTCTGACCCATTGGGAGTGATCACTGACCCTCTGACCAATTGAGAGTGACCGCTGACCCTCTGACCTCATTGGGAGTGATCACTGACTCTCAGAACCTATTTTGAGTGACCATGGACCCTCTGACCCTTTGGGAGTGATCACTGACACTCTGACCCGTTGGGAATGATCACCGACCTGCTGGCCCTATCGCGAGTGATCACTGACCCTCTGACCAATTGGGAGTGACCGCTGACCCTCTGACCCGTTGGTTGTGATATCTGACCCTCTGACCCGTTGGGAGTGATCATTGACACTCTGGCCCCATCGCGAGTGATCACCGACTCTCTGCCCAATTGGGAGTGACCTCTGACCCTCTGACCCCATTGGGAGTGATCACTGACCCTCTGAACCAGTTGGGAGTGAACACTGATACTCTGACCCCATTGGGAGGGATCATGGACCCACTGATCCGTTCGGAGTGAATGCTGACCCATTGATCCGTTGGTTGTCATATCTGACCCTCTGACCCCTTTGGGAGTGATCACTGACCTTCTGACCCATAGGGAGAGTACAATATAAAGTGCGATCCGATCATATGAATGTCAGAACATCGACAGTCCTCCATGAATCTGAAAACGATTCATCCAAACGGTGCCCTCCATAGGGAGAGATCACTGACCCTCTGACCAGTTGGGGGTGATCATTGACCCTCAGACACGTTGAGAGTGACCACTGACCCTCTGACCCGTTGGGAGTGATCACGGACGCTCTGACCTGTGGGAGTGATCACTGACCCTCTGACCCCGTTGGGAGAGATCTCTGACCTTGTGACACATTAGGAGTGATCAATGACCCTCTGAGCCCATTGGGAGTGATCACTGACAGTCTGACCTGTGGGAGTGATCACTGAGACTCTGACCCGTTGGGAGTTATCTGTGACCCTCCCCTCTGACCCCATTGGGAGTGATCACGGACTCTCCGACCCGGTGGGAGTGATCACTGACACTCTGACCTGTTGGGAGTGACCGCTGTCCCTCTGACACGCTGGGAGTGATCACTGATACTCTGACCCATTGGAAGTGATCACTGACACTCTGACCCGTTGGGAATGATCAATGACCCTCTGGCCCCATCGTGAGTGATCACAGACCCTCTGACCCCATTGGGAGTAATTACTGACCCTCTGACCCATTGGAAGTGATCACTGACCCTCTGGCCAATTGGGAGTGACCGTTGACACCCTGACCCCATTAGGAGTGATCATGGACGCTCTGACCTTTTGGGAGTGATCACGGACCGTCTGACCCATTGAGAGTGATCACTGACAAGCTGACCCGTTGGGAGTGATCACTGGCTGTCTGACCCATTGGGAGCGATCACTGACCCTCTGACCCGTTGGGAGTGATCACTGACCATCTGGCCCCATCGCGAGTGATCACTGACGCTCTGACCCCATTGGGAGTGATCATGTACCCTCTGACCCGTTGTGAGTGATCACTGTCACTCTGACCCATTGGGAATGATCACTGACCCTCTGAACCCATGTTGAGTGATCACTGACCCTCTGTCCCGTTGGGAGTGATCACGCACCCGCTGACCTGTGGGAGTGATCACTGACACTCTGACCCCATTGGTAGGGACCGCTGAACCTCTGACCCCATTGGGGGTGATCACCGATACTTTGACACTTTGGGAGTGATCACTGATACTCTGACACGTTGGGCGTGATCACTGACCCTCTGACACAATAAGAGTGATCAATGACCCTCTGACTCCGATGGAAGTGACCGCTGACCCTCTGACCGTTGGGAGTGATGACTGACACTATGACCTGTTGGGAGTGACCGCTGACCATCTGACTCCATTGAGAGTGATCACTGATACTTTGACCCGTTGGGAGTAATCACTGAATATATGGCACCATCGCGCGTGATCACTGACACTCTGACCCTTTGGGAGTAATCACTGACACTCTGACCCCACTGGGAGTAACCGCTGACCCTCTGACCCATTGGGAGTGATCACTAACACTGTGACACATTAGGAGTGATCAGTGACCCTCTGACCCCATTGGAATCGATCAATGACCCTCTGACCCGATGGGAGTGATCTCTGACCCCCTGACCCCATTGGGAGTGATCACGGACTCTCCGACCCGTTGGGAGTGATCACTGACACTCTGACCCGTTAGGAGTGACCGCTGTCCCTCTGACACGCTGGGAGTGATCATAGGCCGTCTGACCCATTGGGAGCGATCACTGACCCTCTGACCCGTTGGGAGTGATGACTGACACAGTGACCCGTTTGGAGTGATCACTGACCATCTGGCCACATCGCGAGTGATCACTGACCCACTGACCAATTGGGAGCGATCACCTGACCCCTGACTCCATTGGGAGTGATCATGGACCTTCTGACTCGTTCGGAGTGATCACTGACCCTCTGACCCCATTGGGAGTGATCGCTGACCCTCTGACATGTTGTGAGTGATCGCTGACACTCTGACCCGTTGGGAGTGATCACTGACCCTCTAAACCCATTGGGAGTGACCACTTAACCTCTGACCCCATTGGGAGTGATCACTGACCCTCTGAACCTATTGTGAGTGATCATGGACCGTCTGACCCGTTGGGAGTGATCACTGATACTTTGACACGTTGGGAGTGATCACTGACCCTCTGACCCATTGAGAGTGATCACTAACCCTCTGACACATTAGGAGTGACCAGTGACCGTCTGACCCCATTGGAATTGATCAATGACCCTCTGACCCGATGGGAGTGATCTCTGACCCTCTGACCCCATTGGGAGTGATCACTGACACTCTGACCCGTTAGGAGTGACTGCTGTCCCTCTGACACGCTGGGAGTGATCACTGGCCGTCTGACCCAATGGGAGCGATCACTGACCCTCTGACCCGTTGGGAGTGATGACTGACACAGTGAGTCGTTTGGAGTGATCACTGACCATCTGGCCCCATCGTGAGTGATCACTGACCCTCTGACCAATTGGGAGTGATCACTGACCCTCTGTCCCGTTGGGCGTGATCACGGACCCGCTGACCTGTGGGGGTGATCACTGACACTCTGACCCCATTGCAGTGATCACTGATACTTTGACACTTTGGAAGTGATCACTGATACTCTGACACGTTGGGCGTTATACCTGACCTTGTGACATATTGGGAGTGATCACTAACCCTCTGACACATTAGGAGTGATCAATGACCTTCTGACCCCGTTGGGAGTGACCGCTGACCCTCTGACCGTTGGGAGTGATTACTGACCCTCTGACCCCATTGGGAGTGATCATGTACCCTCTGACCCGTTGTGAGTGATCGCTGACACTCTGACCCGTTGGGAGTGATCACTGACCCTCTAACCCCATTAGGAGTGACCGCTTACCCTCTGACACCATTGGGAGTGATCACTGACCCTCTGAACCCATTGTGAGTGATCATGGACCGTCTGACCCGTTGGAAGTGATCACTGATACTCTGACCCATTGGGAGTGACCACTGACCATCTGTCCCGTTGGGAGTGATAACGGGCCCGCTGACCTGTGGGAGTGATCACTGACACTCTGACCCCATTGGGGTGATCACTGATACTTTGACACTTCATGAGTGATCACTGATACTCTGACACGTTGGGCGTTACCACTGACCCTGTGACATATTGGGAGTGATCACTAACCCTCTGACACATTAGGAGTGATCAATGACACTCTGACCCCGTTGGCAGTGATCAATGACCCTATGAACCCACTGTGAGTGATCATGGACCCTCTGGCCGGTTGAGAGTGATCACTGACACTGTGACTCGTTGGGAGTGATCACTTACACTCTGACCCGTTGGGTGTGACCGCTGTCCCTCTGACACGCTGGGAGTGATCGCTGATACTCTGACCCATTGGGAGTGATCACTGACACTCTGACCCGTTGGGAATGATCACTGACCCTCTGGTCCCATCGCGAGTGATCACTGACCCTCTGACAAATTCGGAGTGACCGCTGACCCTCTGAGCCCATTGGGAGAGATCACTGACACTCTCACTCTCAACCTTTGGGAGTGATCACTGACCCTATGAACCCACTGTGAGTGATCATGGACCCTCTGGCCGGTTGAGAGTGATCACTGACACTGTGACTCGTTGGGAGTGATCACTTACACTCTGACCCGTTGGGTGTGACCGCTGTCCCTCTGACACGCTGGGAGTGATCGCTGATACTCTGACCCATTGGGAGTGATCACTGACACTCTGAAACTTTGGGAGGGATCACTGGCCCTGTGACCCACTGGGAGAGATCACTGACCATTAGAGACATTAGGAGTGATCACTGACCCTCTAACCCGTTGGGAGTAATCTCTGACCCTCCGACACCATTGGGAGTGATCACAGACTCTCCAACCCGTAGGGAGTGTCCACTGACACTCTGACCCGTTAGGAGTGACCACTGTCACTCTGACACGCTGAGAGTGATCACTGATACTCTGACCCATTGGGAATGATCACTGACACTCAGACACGCTGGGAATGATCACCGACCATCAGGCCCCATCGCGAGTGATCACTGACCCTCTGAACAATTCGGAGTGACCACTGACCATCTAACCACATTGGGAGTGATCGCTGACCCTCTGAAACTTTGGGAGGGATCACTGGCCCTCTGACCCAATGGGAGTGATCATTGACCCTCTGACCCATTGGGAGTGATCAGAGATCCTCTGACCCCATTGGAGAGAGCACTGACCCTCTGACCCCGTTGGGAGTGACCGCTGACCCTCTGACCGTTGGGAGTGATGACTGACACTCTGACCCGTTGGGAGTGACCGCTGCCCCTCTGACACATTGGGAGTGGTCACTGATACTTTGACACGTTGGCAGTGATCACGGACCCTCTGACTCTATGGGGTTAATCTTAACACTCGGACCCCACTGGGAGTAACCGCTGACCCTCTGACCCCATTGAGATTGATCACTGATACTTTGACCCGTTGGGAGTGATCACTGACACTCTGACCCGTTGGGAATTATCACTGACACTCTCCCAATTGAGAGTGACCGCTGACCCTCCGACCCCATTGGGAGTGATCACTGACCCTATGAACCCATTGTGAGTGATCATGGACCCTCTGGCCGGTTGAGAGTGTCACTGACACTATGACTCGTTGGGAGTGATCACTGACACTCTGACCCGTTGGGAGTGACCGCTCTCACTCAGACACGCTGGGAGTGATCGCTGATACTCTGACCCATTGGGAGTGATCACTGACACTCTGACACGCTGGGAATGATCACTGACCCTCTGGCCCTATCGCGAGTGATCACTGACACTCTGGCAAATTCGGAGTAACCGCTGACCCTCTGACCCCATTGGGAGTGAGCACTGACCCTCTGACACGTTGGGAGTGATCACTGACCCTGTGATGCATTGGCGGTGATCACTAACCCTCTGACACATTAGGAGTGACCACTGACCCTCTGACCCCATTGGGGGTGATCACCGACACTCTGACCCGCTGGGAGTGACCGCTGTCCCTCTGACACTTTTGGAGTGATCACTGATACTCTGACCCATTGGGAATGATCACTGACCCCCTGAACCGTTGGGAGTGATCACTGACACTCTCACTCTCACCCTTTGGGAGAGATCACTGACCATTAGAGACATTAGGAGTGATCACTGACCCTTTAACCCATTGGGAGTGATCTCTGAC
Source organism: Mobula hypostoma (assembly GCF_963921235.1). NCBI lineage: Eukaryota > Metazoa > Chordata > Chondrichthyes > Myliobatiformes > Myliobatidae > Mobula > Mobula hypostoma. The sequence goes on along the minus strand of NC_086099.1, from coordinate 119,385,911 downwards.
CCTCTGACACCATTAGGAGTGATCACAGACTCTCCAACCCGTAGTGAGTGTTCACTGACACTCTGACCCGTTAGGAGTAACCACTGTCACTCTGACACGCTGAGAGTGATCATTGACCCTCTGGCCCCATCGGAAGTGATCGCTGACCCTCTGAAACTTTGGGGGGTATCACTGACCCTCTGACCCATTGGGAGTGATCATTGACACTCTGACCCATTGGGAGTGATCAGAGATCCTCTGACCCCATTGGGAGTGAGCACTGACCCTCTGACCCCGTTGGGAGTGACCGTTGACCCTCTGACCGTTGGGAGTGATGACTGATACTCTGACCCATTGGGAGTGATCACTTACCCTCTGACCCCATTGGGAGTGGTCACTGATACTTTGACGCGTTGACAGTGATCACGGACCCTCTGACTCTTTGGGGTTAATCTTAACACTCGGACTCCACTGGGAGTAACCGCTGACCCTCTGACCCCATTGAGAGTGATCACTGATACTTTGACCCGTTGGGAGTGATCACTGACACTCTGACCCGTTGGGAATTATCACTGACCCTCTGGCCCAATCGCGAGTGATCACTGACCCTCTGACCAATTCCGAGTGACCGCTGACCCTCTGACCCCATTAGGAGTCATTAGTGACCCTCTGACCCGTTGGGAGTGATCACAGACACTCTGCCCAATTGAGAGTGACCGCTGACCCTCCGACCCCATTGGGAGTGATCACTGACCCTATGAACCCATTGTGAGTGATCATGGACCCTCTGGCCGGTTGAGAGTGATCACTGACACTATGACTCGTTGGGAGTGATCACTGATACTCTGTCCCGTTGGGAGTGACCGCTCTCACTCTGACACGCTGGGAGTGATCGCTGATACTCGGACCCATTGGGAGTGATCACTGACACTCTGACCCGTTGGGAATGATCACTGACCCTCTGGTCCCATCGCGAGTGATCACTGACCCTCTGACCAATTCGGAGTGACCGCTGACCCTCTGACCCCATTGGGAGTGATCACCGACACTCTGACCCGCTGGGAGTGACCGCTGTCCCTCTGACACTTTTGGAGTGATCGCTGATACTCTGACCCATTGGGAATGATCACTGACCCCCTGAACCGTTGGGAGTGATCACTGACACTTTCACTCTCACCCTTTGGGAGAGATCACTGACCATTAGAGACATTAGGAGTGATCACTGACCCTTTAACCCGTTGGGAGTGATCTCTGACCCTCTGACACCATTAGGAGTGATCACAGACTCTCCAACCCGTAGGGAGTATTCACTGACACTCTGACCCGGTAGGAGTAACCACTGTCACTCTGACACGCTGGGAATGATCACCGACCATCAGGCCCCATCGCGAGTGATCACTGACCCTCTGAACAATTCGGAGTGACCACTGACCATCTAACCACATTGGGAGTGATCGCTGACCCTCTTAACTTTGGGAGGGATCACTGGCCCTCTGACCCCATTGGGGGTGATCACCCACACTCTGACCCGCTGGGAGTGACCGCTGTCCCTCTGACACTTTTGGAGTGATCACTGATACTCTGACCCATTGGGAATGATCACTGACCCCCTGAACCGTTGGGAGTGATCACTGACACTCTCACTCTCACCCTTTGGGAGAGATCACTGACCATTAGAGACATTAGGAGTGATCACTGACCCTTTAACCCGTTGGGAGTGATCTCTGACCCTCTGACACCATTAGGAGTGATCACAGACTCTCCAACCCGTAGGGAGTGTTCACTGACACTCTGACCCGTTAGGAGTAACCACTGTCACTCTGACATGCTGAGAGTGATCACTGACCCTCTGGCCCCATCGGAAGTGATCGCTGACCCTCTGAAACTTTGGGGGGTATCACTGACCCTCTGACCCATTGGGAGTGATCATTGACCCTCTGACCCATTGGGAGTGATCAGAGATCCTCTGACCCCATTGGGAGTGAGCACTGACCCTCTGACCCCGTTGGGAGTGACCGTTGACCCTCTGACCGTTGGGAGTGATGACTGATACTCTGACCCATTGGGAGTGATCACTTACCCTCTGACCCCATTGGGAGTGGTCACTGATACTTTGACGCGTTGACAGTGATCACGGACCCTCTGACCCTTTGGGGTTAATCTTAACACTCGGACTCCACTGGGAGTAACCGCTGACCCTCTGACCCCATTGAGAGTGATCACTGATACTTTGACCCGTTGGGAGTGATCACTGACACTCTGACCCGTTGGGAATTATCACTGACCCTCTGGCCCAATCGCGAGTGATCACTGACCCTCTGACCAATTCCGAGTGACCGCTGACCCTCTGACCCCATTAGGAGTCATTAGTGACCCTCTGACCCGTTGGGAGTGATCAGAGACACTCTGTCCAATTGAGAGTGACCGCTGACCCTCCGACCCAATTGGGAGTGATCACTGACCCTATGAACCCATTGTGAGTGATCATGGACCCTCTGGCCGGTTGAGAGTGATCACTGACACTATGACTCGTTGGGAGTGATCACTGACACTCTGTCCCGTTGGGAGTGACCGCTCTCACTCTGACACGCTGGGAGTGATCGCTGATACTCGGACCCATTGGGAGTGATCACTGACACTCTGACCCGTTGGGAATGATCACTGACCCTCTGGTCCCATCGCGAGTGATCACTGACACTCTGACCAATTCGGAGTGACCGCTGACCCTCTGACCCCATTGGGAGTGATCACTGACCCTCTGACATATTGGAAGGGATCATAGAAACATAGAAACATAGAAAATAGGTGCAGGAGTCGGCCATTCGGCCCTTCGAGCCTGCACCGCCATTTATTATGATCATGGCTGATCATCCAACTCAGAACCCAGCCTTCCCTCCATACCCCGTGACCCCTGTAGCCACAAGGGCCATATCTAACTTCCTTTTAAACATAGCTAATGAACTGGCCTCAACAGTTTGCTGTGGCAGAGAATTCCACAGATTCACCACTCTCTGTGTGAAGAAGTTTTTCCTAACCTCGGTCCTAAAAGGCTTCCCCTCTATCCTCAAACTGTGACCCCTCGTTCTAGACCTCCCCAACATCGGGAACAATCTTCCCGCATCTAGCCTGTCCAATCCCTTTAGGATCTTATACGTTTCAATCAGATCCCCCCTCAATCTTCTAAATTCCAACGAGTACAAGCCCAGTTCATCCAGTCTTTCTTCATATGAAAGACCTGCCATCCCAGGAATCAATCTGGTGAACCTTCTTTGTACTCCCTCTATGGCAAGGATGTCTTTCCTCAGATTAGGGGACCAAAACTGCACACAATACTCCAGGTGTGGTCTCACCAAGGCCTTGTACAACTGCAGTAGTACCTCCCTGCTCCTGTACTCGAATCCTCTCGCTATAAATGCCAGCATACCGTTCGCCTTTTTCACCGCCTGCTGTACCTGCATGCCCACTTTCAATGACTGGTGTATAATGACACCCAGGTCTCGTTGCACCTCCCCTTTTCCTAATCGGCCACCATTCAGATAATAATCTGTTTTCCTATTTTTGCCACCAAAGTGGATAACTTCACATTTATCCACATTAAATTGCATCTGCCATGAGTTTGCCCACTCACCCAACCTATCCAAGTCACCCTGCATCCTCTTAGCATCCTCCTCACTGCTAACACTGCCACCCAGCTTCGTGTCATCCGCAAACTTGGAGATGCTGCATTTAATTCCCTCATCCAAGTCATTAATATATATTGTAAACAACTGGGGTCCCAGCACTGAGCCTTGCGGTACCCCACTAGTCACCGCCTGCCATTCTGAAAAGGTCCCGTTTATTCCCACTCTTTGCTTCCTGTCTGCTAACCAATTCTCCACCCACACCAATACCTTACCCCCAATACCATGTGCTTTAAGTTTGCACACTAATCTCCTGTGTGGGACCTTGTCAAAAGCCTTTTGAAAATCCAAATATACCACATCCACTGGTTCTCCCCTATCCACTCTACTAGTTACATCCTCAAAAAATTCTATGAGATTCGTCAGACATGATTTTCCTTTCACAAATCCATGCTGACTTTGTCCGATCATTTCACCGCTTTCCAAATGTGCTGTTATCACATCCTTGATAACTGACTCCAGCAGTTTCCCCACCACCGACGTTAGGCTAACCGGCCTATAATTCCCCGGTTTCTCTCTCCCTCCTTTTTTAAAAAGTGGGGTTACATTAGCCACCCTCCAATCCTCAGGAACTAGTCCAGAATCTAACGAGTTTTGAAAAATTATCACTAATGCATCCACTATTTCTTGGGCCACTTCCTTAAGCACTCTGGGATGCAGACCATCTGGCCCTGGGGATTTATCTGCCTTCAATCCCTTCAATTTACCTAACACCACTTCCCTACTAACATGTATTTCGCTCAGTTCCTCCATCTCACTGGACCCTCTGTCCCTTACTATTTCTGGAAGATTATTTATGTCCTCCTTAGTGAAGACAGAACCAAAGTAATTATTCAATTGGTCTGCCATGTCCTTGCTCCCCATAATCAATTCACCTGTTTCTGTTTGCAGGGGACCTACATTTGTCTTTATCAGTCTTTTCCTTTTTACATATCTATAAAAGCTTTTACAGTCCGTTTTTATGTTCTCTGCCAGTTTTCTCTCATAATCTTTTTTCCCCTTCCTAATTAAGCCCTTTGTCCTCCTCTGCTGAACTCTGAATTTCTCCCAGTCCTCAGGTGAGCCACTTTCTCTGGCTAATTTGTATGCTACTTCTTTGGAATTGATACTATCCCTAATTTCTCTTGTCAGCCACGGGTGCACTACCTTCCTTGATTTATTCTTTTGCCAAACTGGGATGAACAATTGTTGTAGTTCATCCATGCAACCTTTAAATGCCTGCCATTGCATATCCACCGTCAATCCTTGAAGTGTCATTTGCCAGTCTATCTTAGCTAATTCATGTCTCATACCTTCAAAGTTACCCCTCTTTAAGTTCAGAACCTTTGTTTCTGAATTAACTACGTCACTCTCCATGTTAATGAAGAATTCCACCATATTATGGTCACTCTTACCCAAGGGGCCTCTCACGACAAGATCGCTAATTAACCCTTCCTCATTGCTCAAAACCCAGTCCAGAATAGCCTGCTCTCTAGTCGGTTCCTCGACATGTTGTTTCAAAAAACCATCCCGCATACATTCCAAGAAATCCTCTTCCTCAGCACCTTTACCAATTTGGTTCACCCAGTCTACATGTAGATTGAAGTCACCCATTATAACTGCTGTTCCTTTATTGCACACATTTCTAATTTCCTGTTTAATACCATCTCCGACCTCACTACTACTGTTAGGTGGCCTGTACACAACTCCCAGCAGCGTCTTCTGCCCCTTAGTGTTACGCAGCTCTACCCATATCGATTCCAGATTTTCCCGGCTTATGTCCTTCCTTTCTATTGCGTTAATCTCTTTTTTAACCAGCAACGCCACCCCACCTCCCCTTCCTTCGTGTCTATCCCTCCTGAATATTGAATATCCCTGAACGTTGAGCTCCCATCCCTGGTCACCCTGGAGCCATGTCTCTGTGATCCCAACTATATCATAATCATTAATAACAATCTGCACTTTCAATTCATCCACCTTATTACAAATGCTCCTTGCATTGACACATAAAGCCTTCAGGCGCTCTTTTACAACTCTCTTAGCCCTTTTTAATGCTTGCCCTGGATTTGTCGGCCTGCCACTTTTACTTTTCCCCTTTGTACTTTTTGCTTCTACGCTCACTTTACACTCCTCTGTCTCTCTGCACTGGTTCCCATCCCTCTGTTGTGAACTAACCTCCTCACACCTAGCCGCTTTAATTTGATTCCCACCCCCCAACCATTCTAGTTTAAAGTCACCTCACTGACCCTCTGACCCATTGGGAGTGATCAGAGATCCTCTGACCCTATTGGGAGTGAGCACTGACGCTCTGACCCGTTGGGAGTGCTCACTGACCCTGTGACGCATTGGGAGTGATCACTAACCCTCTGACACATTAGGAGTGACCACTGACCCTCTGACCCCATTGGGAGTGAACACTGACACTTTGACCCGTTGGGAGTGACCGCTTTTCCCCTGACACTTTGGGAGTGATGACTGATACTTCAACCCGTTGGGAGTGTTCACCGACACTCTGACCCGTTACGAGTGACCACTGTCCCTCTGACACGCTGGGAGTGATCACTGATACTCTGACCCATTGGGAATGATCACTGACACTATGACACGCTGGCAATGATCACTGACCCTCTGGCCCTATTGCGAGTGATCACTGACACTCTGGCAAATTCGGAGTGACCGCTGACCCTCTGACCCCATTGGGAGTGAGCACTGACCCTCTGACACGTTGGGAGTGATCACTGACCCTGTGACGCATTGGGAGTGATCACTAACCCTCTAACACATTAGGAGTGACCACTGACCCTCTGACCCCATTGGGAGTGATCACCGACACTCTGACCCGCTGGGAGTGATCGCTCTCACTCTGACACGCTGGGAGTGACCGCTGTCCCTCTGACACTTTTGGAGTGATCACTGATACTCTGACCCATTGGGAATGATCACTGACCCCCTGAACCGTTGGGAGTGATCACTGACACTCTCACTCTCACCCTTTGGGAGTGATCACTGACCCTGTGACCCATTGGGAGAGATCACTGACCATTAGAGACATTAGGAGTGATCACTGACCCTTTAACCCCTTGGGAGTGATCTCTGACCCTCTGACACCATTAGGAGTGATCACAGACTCTCCAACCCGTAGGGAGTGTTCACTGACACTCTGACCCGGTAGGAGTAACCACTGTCACTCTGACACGCTGAGAGTGATCACTGACCGTCTGGCCCCATCGGAAGTGATCGCTGACCCTCTGAATCTTTGGGGGGTATCACTGACCCTCTGACCATTTGGGAATGATCATTGACCCTCTGACCCATTGGGAGTGATCAGAGATCCTCTGACCCCATTGGGAGTGAGCACTGACACTCTGACCCGTTGGGAGTGATCACTGACCCTGTGACATATTGGGAGTGATCACTAACCCTCTGACACATTAGGAGTGATCAATGACCCTCTGACCCCGTTGGGAGTGACCGCTGACCCTCTGACACTTTGGGAGTGATGACTGATACTCTGACCCGTTGGGAGTGATCACTTACCCTTTGACCCCATTGGGAGTGGTCACTGATACTTTGACACGTTGGGAATGATCACTGACACTCAGACACGCTGGGAATGATCACTGACTCTCTGGCCCCATCGAAAGTGATCGCTCACCCTCTGAAACTTTGGGGGGTATCACTGACCCTCTGACCCATTGGGAGTGATCATTGACCCTCTGACCCATTGGGAGTGATCATGTACTCTCTGACCCGTTGTGAGTGATGCTGACACTCTGACCCGTTGGGAGTGATCACTGACCCTCTAACCCCATTAGGAGTGACCGCTTACCCTCTGACACCATTGGGAGTGATCACTGACCCTCTGAACCCATTTTGAGTGATCATGGACCGTCTGACCCGTTGGAAGTGATCACTGATACTCTGACCCATTGGGAGTGACCACTGACCATCTGTCCCGTTGGGAGTGATAACGGGCCCGCTGACCTGTGGGGGTGATCACTGACACTCTGACCCCATTGGGGTGATCACTGATACTTTGACACTTCATGAGTGATCACTGATACTCTGACACGTTGGGTGTTACCACTGACCCTGTGACATATTGGGAGTGATCACTAACCCTCTGACACATTAGGAGTGATCAATGACACTCTGACCCCGTTGGGAGTGATTACTGACCCTCTGACCCGTTGGGAGTGATCACAGACACTCTACCCAATTGAGAGTGACCGCTAACCCTCCGACCCCATTGGGAGTGATCAATGACCCTATGAACCCACTGTGAGTGATCATGGACCCTCTGGCCGGTTGAGAGTGATCACTGACACTGTGACTCGTTGGGAGTGATCACTGACACTCTGACCCGTTGGGAATGACCGCTGTCCCTCTGACACGCTGGGAGTGATCGCTGATACTCTGACCCATTGGCAGTGATCACTGACACTCTGACCCGTTGGGAGTGATCACTGACCCTCTGGTCCCATCGCGAGTGATCACTGACCCTCTGACCAATTCGGAGTGACCGCTGACCCTCTGAGCCCATTGGGAGAGATCACTGACACTCTCACCCTCACCCTTTGGGAGTGATCACTGACCCTGTGACCCATTGGGAGAGATCACTGACCATTAGAGACATTAGGAGTGATCACTGACCCTCTAACCCGTTGGGAGTAATCTCTGACCCTCTGACACCATTGGGAGTGATCACAGACTCTCCAACCCGTAGGGAGTGTCCATTGACACTCTGACCCATTGGGAATGATCACTGACACTCAGACACGCTGGGAATGATCACCGACCATCAGGCCCCATCGCGAGTGATCACTGACCCTCTGAACAATTCGGAGTGACCACTGACCATCTAACCACATTGGGAGTGATCGCTGACCCTCTGAAACTTTGGGAGGGATCACTGGCCCTCTGACCCAATGGGAGTGATCATTGACCCTCTGACCCATTGGGAGTGATCAGAGATCCTCCTACCCCATTGGAGAGAGCACTGACCCTCTGACCCCGTTGGGAGTGACCGCTGACCCTCTGACCGTTGGGAGTGATGACTGACACTCTGACCCGTTGGGAGTGACCGCAGCCCCTCTGACACTTTGGGAGTGATGACTGATACTCTGACCCATTGGGAGTGATCTCTTACCCTTTGACCCCATTGGGAGTGGTCACTGATACTTTGACACGTTGGCAGTGATCACGGACCCTCTGACCCGTTGGGGTTAATCTTAACAATTGGACCCCACTGGGAGTAACCGCTGACCCTCTGACTCCATTGAGAGTGATCACTGATACTTTGACCCGTTGGGAGTGATCACTGACACTCTGACCCGTTGGGAATTATCACTGACCCTCTGGCCCAATCGCGAGAGATCACTGACCCTCTGACCAATTCCGAGTGACCACTGACCCTCTGACCCCATTGGGAGTGATTACTGACCCTCTGACCCGTTGGGAGTGATCACAGACACTCTGCCCAATTGAGAGTGACCGCTGAACCTCCGACCCCATTGGGAGTGATCACTGACCCTATGAACCCATTGTGAGTGCTCATGGACCCTCTGGCCGGTTGAGAGTGATCACTGACACTATGACTCGTTGGGAGTGATCACTGACACTCTGACCCGTTGGGAGTGACCGCTCTCACTCTGACACGCTGGGAATGATCGCTGATACTCTGACCCATTGGGAGTGATCACTGACACTCTGACACGCTGGGAATGATCACTGACCCTCTGGCCCTATAGCGAGTGATCTCTGACACTCTGGCAAATTCGGAGTGACCGCTGACCTTCTGACCCCATTGGAAGTGAGCACTGACCCTCTGACACGTTGGGAGTGATCACTGACTCTGTGACGCATTGAGAGTGATCACTAACCCTCTGACACATTAGGAGTGACCACTGACCCTCTGACCCCATTGGGAGTGATCACCGACAATCTGACCCGCTGGGAGTGACCGCTGTCCCTCTGACACTTTTGGAGTGATCACTGATACTCTGACCCATTGGGAATGATCACTGACCCCTTGAACCGTTGGGAGTGATCACTGACACTCTCACTCTCACCCTTTGGGAGTGATCACTGACCCTGTGACCCATTGGGAGAGATCACTGACCATTAGAGACATTAGGAGTGATCACTGACCCTTTAACCCGTTGGGAGTGATCTCTGACCCTCTGACACCATTAGGAGTGATCACAGACTCTCCAACCCGTAGGGAGTGTTCACTGACACGCTGACCCGTTAGGAGTAATCACTGTCACTCTGACACGCTGAGAGTAATCACTGATACTCTGACCCATTGGGAATGATCACTGACACTCAGACACGCTGGGAATGATCACTGACCCTCTGGCCCCATCGGAAGTGATCGCTGACCCTCTGAAACTTTGGGGGGGTATCACTGACCCTCTGACCCATTGGGAGTGATCGTTGACCCTCTGACCCATTGGGAGTGATCAGAGATCCTCTGACCCCATTGGGAGTGAGCACTGACCCTCTGACCCGTTGGGAGTGATCACTGACCCTGTGACATATTGGGAGTGATCACTAACCCTCTGACACATTAGGAGTGATCAATGACCCTCTGACCCCGTTGGGAGTGACCGCTGACCCTCTGACCGTTGGGAGTGATGACTGACACTCTGACCCGTTGGGAGTGATCGCTGCCCCTCTGACACTTTTGGAGTGATCACTGATACTCTGACCCATTCGGAATGATCACTGACCCCCTGAACCGTTGGGAGTGATCACTGACACTCTCACTCTCACCCTTTGGGAGTGATCACTGACCCTGTGACCCATTGGGAGAGATCACTGACCATTAGAGACATTAGGAGTGATCACTGACCCTTTAACCCGTTGGGAGTGATCTCTGACCCTCTGACACCATTAGGAGTGATCACAGACTCTCCAACCCGTAGGGAGTGTTCACTGACACGCTGACCCGTTAGGAGTAATCACTGTCACTCTGACACGCTGAGAGTAATCACTGATACTCTGACCCATTGGGAATGATCACTGACACTCAGACACGCTGGGAATGATCACTGACCCTCTGGCCCCATCGGAAGTGATCGCTGACCCTCTGAAACTTTGGGGGGGTATCACTGACCCTCTGACCCATTGGGAGTGATCGTTGACCCTCTGACCCATTGGGAGTGATCAGAGATCCTCTGACCCCATTGGGAGTGAGCACTGACCCTCTGACCCGTTGGGAGTGATCACTGACCCTGTGACATATTGGGAGTGATCACTAACCCTCTGACACATTAGGAGTGATCAATGACCCTCTGACCCCGTTGGGAGTGACCGCTGACCCTCTGACCGTTGGGAGTGATGACTGACACTCTGACCCGTTGGGAGTGATCGCTGCCCCTCTGACACTTTTGGAGTGATCACTGATACTCTGACCCATTCGGAATGATCACTGACCCCCTGAACCGTTGGGAGTGATCACTGACACTCTCACTCTCACCCTTTGGGAGTGATCACTGACCCTGTGACCCATTGGGAGAGATCACTGACCATTAGAGACATTAGGAGTGATCACTGACCCTTTAACCCGTTGGGAGTGATCTCTGACCCTCTGACACCATTAGGAGTGATCACAGACTCTCCAACCCGTAGGGAGTGTTCACTGACACTCTGACCCGTTAGGAGTAACCACTGTCACTCTGACACGCTGAGAGTGATCACTGATACTCTGACCCATTGGGAATGATCACTGACACTCAGACACGCTGGAAATGATCACTGACCCTCTGTCCCCATCGGAAGTGATCGCTGACCCTCTGAAACTTTGGGGGGTATCACTGACCCTCTGACCCATTGGGAGTGATCATTGATCCTCTGACCCATTGGGAGTGATCAGAGATCCTCTGACCCCATTGGGAGTGAGCACTGACCCTCTGACCCGTTGGGAGTGATCACTGACCCTGTGACATATTGGGAGTGATCACTAACCCTCTGACACTTTAGGAGTGATCAATGACCCTCTGACCCCGTTGGGAGTGACCGCTGACCCTCTGACCGTTGGGAGTGATGACTGACACTCTGACCCGTTGGGAGTGATCGCTGCCCCTCTGACACTTTGGGAGTGATGACTGATACTCTGACCCCATTGGGAGTGGTCACTGATACTTTGACACGTTGGCAGTGATCACGGACCCTCTGACTCTTTGGGGTTAATCTTAACACTCGGACCCCACTGGGAATAACCGCTGACCCTCTGACCCCATTGAGAGTGATCACTGATACTTTGACCCGTTGGGAGTGATCACTGACACTCTGACCCGTTGGGAATTATCACTGACCGTCTGGCCCAATCGCGAGTGATCACTGACCCTCTGACCAATTCCGAGTGACCGCTGACCCCCTGACCCCATTGGGAGTGATGACTGACCCTCTGACCCGTTGGGAGTGATCACAGACACTCTGCCCAATTGAGAGTGACCGCTGACCCTCCGATCCCATTGGGAGTGATCACTGACCCTATGAACCCATTGTGAGTGATCATGGACACTCTGGCCGGTTGAGAGTGATCACTGACACTATGACTCGTTGGGAGTGATCACTGACACTCTGACCCGTTGGGAGTGACCGCTCTCACTCTGACACGCTGGGAGTGATCGCTGATACTGTGACCCATTGGGACTGATCACTGACACTCTGACCCGTTGGGAATGATCACTGACCCTCTGGTCCCATCGCGAGTGATCACTGACCCTCTGACCAATTCGGAGTGACCGCTGACCCTCTGACCCCATTGGGAGTGATCACTGACACGCTCACTTTCACCCTTTGGGAGTGATCACTGACCCTGTGACCCATTGGGAGAGCACACTGACCCTCTGACACGTTGGGAGGGTTCACTGACCCTCTAACACATTGGGTGTGATCATTGACCCTCTGACCCACTGGAAGTGATCAGAGATCCTCTGACCCCATTGGGAGTGAGCACTGACACTCTGACCCGTTGGGAGTGATTACCGACCCTGTGACGCATTGGGACTGATCACTACCCTCTGACACATTAGGAGTGATTACTGACCCTCTGACCCCATTGGGAGTGATCTCTGACACTCCGACCCGTTAGGAGTGACCACTGTCCCTCTGACACGCTGGGAGTGATCACTGACCCTCTGGCCCCATCGTAAGTCATCATTGACCCTCTGATCAATTCGGAGTGACCGCTGACCCCCTGACCCCATTGGGAGTGATCATGTACACTCTGACCCGTTGTGTGTGATCACTGACACTTTGACCCGTTGGGAGTGACGGATGTTCCCCTGACACTTTGGGAGTGATCACTGATACTCTGACTCATTGGGAGTGATAACTGACCCTCTGAGCCGTTGGGAGTGATCATTGACCCTCTGACCCATTGGAAGTGATCAGAGATCCTCCGACTCCATTGGGAGTGAGCACTGACGCTCTGACCCGTTTGGAGTGATCACTGACCCTCTGACCAATTCCGAGTGACCGCTGACCCTCTGACCCCATTGGGAGTGATTACTGACCCTCTGACCCGTTGGGTGTGATCACAGACACTCTGCCCAATTGACAGTGACCGCTGACCCACCGACCCCATTGGCAGTGATCACTGACCCTATGAACCCAATGTGAGTGATCATGGACCCACTGGCCGGTCGAGAGTGATCACTGACACTATGACACGTTGGGAGTGATCACTGACACTCTGACCCGTTGGGAGTGATCACTGACCCTGTGACCCATTGGCAGTAATCACTGACACTCTGACCCGTTGGGAGTGATCACTGACCCTGTGACCCATTGGCAGTAATCACTGACACTCTGACCCGTTGGGAGTGATCACTGACCCTGTGACCCATTGGGAGAGATCACTGACCATTAGAGACATTAGCAGTGATCACTGACCCTCTAACCCGTTGGAAGTGATCTCTGACCCTCTGACACCATTGGGAGTGATCACAGACTCTCCAACGCGTAGGGAGTGTTCACTGACACTCTGACCCGTTAGGAGTGACCACTGTCCCTCTGACACGCTGAGAGTGATCACTGATACTCTGACCCATTGGGAATGATCACTGACACTCAGACACGCTGGGAATGATCACTGACCATCTGGCCCCATCGCGAGTGATCACTGACTCTCTGAACAATTCGGAGTGACCGCTGACCATCTCACCACGTTGGGAGTGATCGCTGACCCTCTGTAACTTTGGGAGGGATCACTGACCCTCTGACCCATTGGGAGTGATCATTGACCCTCTGACCCATTGGGAGTGATCAGAGATCCTCTGATCCCATTGGGTGTGAGCACTGACTCTCTGAGCCGTTGGGAGTGATCACTGACCCTGTGACGCATTGGGAGTGATCACTAAACCTCTGACACATTAGGAGTGACCACTGACCCTCTGACCCCATTGGGAGTGATCACTGACACTCTGACCCGTTGGGAGTGACCGCTGTCCCCCTGACACTTTGGGAGTGATCACTGATACTCTGACCCATCGGGAGTGATCACTGACCCTGTGACATATTGGGAGTGATCACTAACCCTCTGACACATTAGGAGTGATCAATGACCCTCTTACCCCGTTGGGAGTGACCGCTGACCCTCTGACCGTTGGGAGTGATGACTGACACTCTGACCCGTTGGGAGTGACCGTTTCCCCTCTGACACTTTGGGAGTGATGACTGATACTCTGGCCCATTGGGAGTGATCACTGACCCTCTGACCCCATTGGGAGTGGTCACTGATACTTTGACACGTTGGCAGTGATCACGGACCCTCTGACTCTTTGGGGTTAATCACTAACACTCGGACCCTACTGGGAGTAACCGCTGACCCTCTGACCCCATTGAGAGTGATCACTGACACTCTGACCCGTTGGGAGTGACCGCTGTCCCCCTGACCCCATTGGGAGTGGTCACTGATACTTTGACCCGTTGGGAGTGATCACTGACACTCTGACCCGTTGGGAATTATCACTGACCCTCTGGCCCAATCGCGAGTGATCACTAACCCTCTGACAAATTCCGAGTGACCACTGACCCTCTGACCCCATTGGGAGTGATTACTGACCATCTGACCCGTTGGGAGTGATCACAGACACTCTGCCCAATTGAGAGTGACCGCTGACCCTCCGACCCCATTGGGAGTGATCACTGACCCTATGAACCGATTGTGAGTGATCATGGACCCTCTGGCCAGTTGAGAGTGATCACTGACACGATGACTCGTTGGGAGTGATCACTGACACTCTGACCAATTCGGAGTGACCGCTGACCCCCTGACCCCATTGGGAGTGATCATGTACCCTCTGACCCGTTTTGAGTGATCACTGACACTTTGACCCGTTGGAGGTGACGGATGTTCCCTGACACGCTGGGAATGATCACTGACCCTCTTGCCCCATCGCGAGTGATCACTGACCCTCTGACCAATTCGGAGTGACCGCTGACCCTCTGACCCCATTGGGAGTGATCACTGACCCTCTGACACATTGAAAGGGATCACTGACCCTCCGACCCATTGGGAGAGATCATTGACCCTCTGACCCATTGGAAGTGGTCAGAGATCCTCTGACCCCATTAGGAGTGAGCACTGACGCTCTGACCCGTTGGGAGTGCTTACTGACCCTGTGACGCATTGGGATTGATCACTAACCCTCTGACACATTAGGAGTGACCACTGACCCTCTGACCCCATTGGGAGTGATCACTGACACTTTGACCCGTTGGGAGTGACCGCTGTTCCCCTGACACTTTGGGAGTGATCACTGATACTCCAACCCGTTGGGAGTGTTCACCGACACTCTGACCCGTTAGGAGTGACCACTGTCCCTCTGACACGCTGGGAGTGATCACTGATACTCTGACCCATTGGGAATGATCACTGACACTCTGACACGCTGGGAATGATCACTGACCCTCTGGCCCTATCGCGAGTGATCACTCACCCTCTGACCAATTCGGAGTGACCGCTGACCCTCTGACCCCATTGGGTGTCAGCACTGACCCTCTGACCAGTTGGGATAGATCACTGACCCTGTGACGCATTGGGAGTGATCACTAACCCTCTGACACATTAGGAGTGACCACTGACCCTCTGACCCCATTGGGAGTGATCACTGACCTTCTGACCCGTTGGGAGAGATCACTGACCCTCTCACCCTTTGGGAGTGAGCACTGACCCTGTGACCCATTGGGAGAGGTCACTGACCATTAGAGACATCAGGAGTGATCACTGACCATCTGACCCGTTGGGAGTGATCTCTGACCTTCTGACCCCATTGGGAGTGATCACTGACCCTCTGAAACCATTGTGAGTGATCATGGACCCTCTGACCATTTGGGAGTGATCACTGACCCTCTGAAACGTTGGGAAGGTTCACTGACCCTCTAACCCATTGGGTGTGATCATTGACCCTCTGACCCATTGGAAGTGATCAGAGATCCTGTGACCCCATTGGGAGTGATCACTGACCCTCTGACACGATGGGAGGGATCACTGACCCTCTGACCCATTGGGAGTGATCATTGTCCCTCTGACCCATTGGGAGTGATCAGAGATCCTCTGACCCCTTGGGGAGTGAGCACTGACGCTCTGACCCGTTGGAAGTGCTCACTGACCCTGTGACACATTGGGAGTGATCACAAACCCTCTGACACACTAGGAGTGATCACTGACCCTCTGACCACATTGGGAGTGATCACTGACACTCTGACACGTTGGGAGGGATCACTGACCTTCTGACCCGTTAGGAGTGACCACTGTCACTCTGATACGCTGAGAGTGATCACTGATACTCTGACCCATTGGGAATGATCACTGACACTCAGACACGCTGGGAATGATCACCGACCATCAGGCCCCATCGCGAGTGATCACTGACCCTCTGAACAATTCGGAGTGTCCACTGACCATCTAACCACATTGGGAGTGATCGCTGACCCTCTGAAACTTTGCGAGGGATCACTGGCCCTCTGACCCAATGGGAGTGATCATTGACCCTCTGACCCATTGGGAGTGATCAGAGATCCTCTGACCTCATTGGAGAGAGCACTGACCCTCTGACCCCGTTGAGAGTGACCGCTGACCCTCTGACCGTTGGGAGTGATGACTGACACTCTGACCCGTTGGGAGTGACCGCTGCCCCTCTGACACTTTGGGAGTAATGATTGATACTCTGACCCATTGGGAGTGATCACTTACCCTTTGACCCCATTGGGAGTGGTCACTGATACTTTGACACGTCGGCAGTGATCACGGACCCTCTGACTCTTTGGGGTTAATCTTAACACTTGGACCCCACTGGGAGTAACCGCTGACCCTCTGACCCGTTGGGAGTGATCACAGGCACTCTGCCCAATTGAGAGTGACCGCTGACCCTCCGACCCCATTGGGAGTGATCACTGACCCTATGAACCGATTGTGAGTGATCATGGACCCTCTGGCCGGTTGAGAGTGATCACTGACACTATGACTCGTTGGGAGTGATCACTGACACTCTGACCCGTTGGGAATTATCACTGACACTCTGCCCAATTGAGAGTGACCGCTGACCCTCTGACCCCGTTGGGAGTGATCACTGACCCTATGAACCCATTGTGAGTGATCATGGACCCCCTGGCCGGTTGAGAGTGATCACTGACACTATGACTCGTTGGGAGTGATCACTGACACTCTGACCCGTTGGGAGTGACCGCTCTCACTCTGACACGCTGGGAGTGATCGCTGATACTCTGACCCATTGGGAGTGATCACTGACACTCTGACACGCTGGGAATAATCACTGACCCTCTGGCCCTATAGAGAGTGATCTCTGACACTCTGGCAAATTCGGAGTGACCGCTGACCCTCTGACCCCATTGGGAGTGAGCACTGACCCTCTGACACGTTGGGAGTGATCACTGACCCTGTGACGCATTGGGAGTGATCACTAACCCTCTGACACATTATGAGTGACCACTGACCCTCTGACCCCATTGGGAGTGATCACCGACACTCTGACCCGCTGGGAGTGACCGCTGTCCCTCTGACACTTTTGGAGTGATCACTGATACTCTGACCCATTGGGAATGATCACTGACCTCCCTAACCGTTGGGAGTGATCATAGACACTCTCACTCTCACCCTTTGGGAGTGATCACTGACCCTGTGACCAATTGGGAGAGATCACTGACCATTAGAGACATTAGGAGTGATCACTGACCCTTTAACCCGTTGGGAGTGATCTCTGACCCTCTGACACCATTAGGAGTGATCACAGACTGTCCAACCCGTAGGGAGTGTTCACTGACACTCTGACCCGTTAGGAGTAACCACTGTCACTCTGACACGCTGAGAGTGATCACTGACCGTCTGGCCCCATCGGAAGTGATCGCTGACCCTCTGAAGCTTTGGGGGGTATCACTGACCCTCTGACCCATTGGGAGTGATCATTGGCCCTCTGACCCATTGGGAGTGATCAGAGATCCTCTGACCCCATTGGGAGTGAGCACTGACCCTCTGACCCGTTGGGAGTGATCACTGACCCTGTGACATATTGGGAGTGATCACTAACCCTCTGACACATTAGGAGTGATCAATGACCCTCTGACCCCGTTGGGAGTGACCGCTGACCCTCTGACCGTTGGGAGTGATGACTGACACTCTGACCCGCTGGGAGTGATCGCTGCCCCTCTGACACTTTTGGAGTGATCACTGATACTCTGACCCATTGGGAATGATCACTGACCCCCTGAACCATTGGGAGTGATCACTGACAGTCTCACTCTCACCCTTTGGGAGTGATCACTGACCCTGTGACCCATTGGGAGAGATCACTGACCATTAGAGACATTAGGAGTGATCACTGACCCTTTAACCCGTTGGGAGTGATCTCTGACCCTCTGACACCATTAGGAGTGATCACAGACTCTCCAACCCGTAGGGAGTGTTCACTGACACTCTGACCCGTTAGGAGTAACCACTGTCACTCTGACACGCTGAGAGTGATCACTGATACTCTGACCCATTGGGAATGATCACTGACACTCAGACACGCTGGGAATGATCACTGACCCTCTGTCCCCATCGGAAGTGATCGCTGACCCTCTGAAACTTTGGGGGGTATCACTGACCCTCTGACCCATTGGGAGTGATCATTGACCCTCTGACACATTAGGAGTGGTCAATGACCCTGTGACATATTGGGAGTGATCACTAACCCTCTGACACATTAGGAGTGATCAATGACCCTCTGACCCCGTTGGGAGTGACCGCTGACCCTCTGACCGTTGGGAGTGATGACTGACACTCTGACCCGTTGGGAGTGATCGCTGCCCCTCTGACACTTTGGGAGTGATGACTGATACTCTGACCCCATTGGGAGTGGTCACTGATACTTTGACACGTTGGCAGTGATCGCGGACCCTCTGACTCTTTGGGGTTAATCTTAACACTCGGACCCCACTGGGAGTAACCGCTGACCCTCTGACCACATTGAGAGTGATCACTGATACTTTGACCCGTTGGGAGTGATCACTGACACTCTGACCCGTTGGGAATTATCACTGACCCTCGGGCCCAATCGCGAGTGATCACTGACCCTCTGACCAATTCCGAGTGACCGCTGACCCTCTGACCCCCATTGGGAGTTATTACTGATCCTCTGACCCGTTGGGAGTGATCACAGACACTCTGCCCAATTGAGAGTGACCGCTGACCCTCCGATCCGATTGGGAGTGATCACTGACCCTATTAACCCATTGTGAGTGATCATGGACACTCTGGCCGGTTGAGAGTGATCACTGACACTATGACTCGTTGGGAGTGACCGCTCTCACTCTGACCCGTTGAGAGTGACCGCTCATACTCTGACCCATTGGGAGTGATCACTGACACTCTGACCCGTTGGGAATGATCACTGACCCTCTGGTCCCATCGCGAGTGATCACTGACCCTCTGACCAATTCGGAGTGACCGCTGACCCTCTGACCCATTGGGAGTGATCAGAGATCCTCAGACCCCATTGGGAGTGAGCACTGACCCTCTGACCCGTTGGGAGTGATCACTGACCCTGTGACATATTGGGAGTGATCACTAACCCTCTGACACATTAGGAGTGATCAATGACCCTCTGACCCCGTTGGGAGTGACCGCTGACCCACTGACCGTTGGGAGTGATGACTGACACTCTCACTCTCACCCTTTGGGAGTGATCACTGACCCTGTGACCCATTGGGAGAGATCACTGACCATTAGAGACATTAGGAGTGATCACTGACCCTTTAACCCATTGGGAGTGATCTCTGACCCTCTGACACCATTAGGAGTGATCACAGACTCTCCAACCCGTAGGGAGTGTTCACTGACACTCTGACCCGTTAGGAGTAACCACTGTCACTCTGACACGCTGAGAGTGATCACTGATACTCTGACCCATTGGGAATGATCACTGACACTCAGACACGCTGGGAATGATCACTGACCCTCTGTCCCCATCGGAAGTGATCGCTGACCCTCTGAAACTTTGGGGGGTATCACTGACCCTCTGACCCATTGGGAGTGATCATTGACCCTCTGACACATTAGGAGTGGTCAATGACCCTGTGACATATTGGGAGTGATCACTAACCCTCTGACACATTAGGAGTGATCAATGACCCTCTGACCCCGTTGGGAGTGACCGCTGACCCTCTGACCGTTGGGAGTGATGACTGACACTCTGACCCGTTGGGAGTGATCGCTGCCCCTCTGACACTTTGGGAGTGATGACTGATACTCTGACCCCATTGGGAGTGGTCACTGATACTTTGACACGTTGGCAGTGATCGCGGACCCTCTGACTCTTTGGGGTTAATCTTAACACTCGGACCCCACTGGGAGTAACCGCTGACCCTCTGACCACATTGAGAGTGATCACTGATACTTTGACCCGTTGGGAGTGATCACTGACACTCTGACCCGTTGGGAATTATCACTGACCCTCGGGCCCAATCGCGAGTGATCACTGACCCTCTGACCAATTCCGAGTGACCGCTGACCCTCTGACCCCCATTGGGAGTTATTACTGATCCTCTGACCCGTTGGGAGTGATCACAGACACTCTGCCCAATTGAGAGTGACCGCTGACCCTCCGATCCGATTGGGAGTGATCACTGACCCTATTAACCCATTGTGAGTGATCATGGACACTCTGGCCGGTTGAGAGTGATCACTGACACTATGACTCGTTGGGAGTGACCGCTCTCACTCTGACCCGTTGAGAGTGACCGCTCATACTCTGACCCATTGGGAGTGATCACTGACACTCTGACCCGTTGGGAATGATCACTGACCCTCTGGTCCCATCGCGAGTGATCACTGACCCTCTGACCAATTCGGAGTGACCGCTGACCCTCTGACCCATTGGGAGTGATCAGAGATCCTCAGACCCCATTGGGAGTGAGCACTGACCCTCTGACCCGTTGGGAGTGATCACTGACCCTGTGACATATTGGGAGTGATCACTAACCCTCTGACACATTAGGAGTGATCAATGACCCTCTGACCCCGTTGGGAGTGACCGCTGACCCACTGACCGTTGGGAGTGATGACTGACACTCTCACTCTCACCCTTTGGGAGTGATCACTGACCCTGTGACCCATTGGGAGAGATCACTGACCATTAGAGACATTAGGAGTGATCACTGACCCTTTAACCCATTGGGAGTGATCTCTGACCCTCTGACACCATTAGGAGTGATCACAGACTCTCCAACCCGTAGGGAGTGTTCACTGACACTCTGACCCGTTAGGAGTAACCACTGTCACTCTGACACGCTGAGAGAGATCACTGATACTCTGACCCATTGGGAATGATCACTGACACTCAGACACGTTGGGAATGATCACTGACCCTCTGTCCCCATCGGAAGTGATCGCTGACCCTCTGAAACTTTGGGGGGTATCACTGACCCTCTGACCCATTGGGAGTGATCATTGACCCTCTGACACATTAGGAGTGGTCAATGACCCTGTGACATATTGGGAGTGATCACTAACCCTCTGACACATTAGGAGTGATCAATGACCCTCTGACCCCGTTGGGAGTGACCGCTGACCCTCTGACCGTTGGGAGTGATGACTGACACTCTGACCCGTTGGGAGTGATCGCTGCCCCTCTGACACTTTGGGAGTGATGACTGATACTCTGACCCCATTGGGAGTGGTCACTGATACTTTGACACGTTGGCAGTGATCGCGGACCCTCTGACTCTTTGGGGTTAATCTTAACACTCGGACCCCACTGGGAGTAACCGCTGACCCTCTGACCACATTGAGAGTGATCACTGATACTTTGACCCGTTGGGAGTGATCACTGACACTCTGACCCGTTGGGAATTATCACTGACCCTCGGGCCCAATCGCGAGTGATCACTGACCCTCTGACCAATTCCGAGTGACCGCTGACCCTCTGACCCCCATTGGGAGTTATTACTGATCCTCTGACCCGTTGGGAGTGATCACAGACACTCTGCCCAATTGAGAGTGACCGCTGACCCTCCGATCCGATTGGGAGTGATCACTGACCCTATTAACCCATTGTGAGTGATCATGGACACTCTGGCCGGTTGAGAGTGATCACTGACACTATGACTCGTTGGGAGTGACCGCTCTCACTCTGACCCGTTGAGAGTGACCGCTCATACTCTGACCCATTGGGAGTGATCACTGACACTCTGACCCGTTGGGAATGATCACTGACCCTCTGGTCCCATCGCGAGTGATCACTGACCCTCTGACCAATTCGGAGTGACCGCTGACCCTCTGACCCATTGGGAGTGATCAGAGATCCTCAGACCCCATTGGGAGTGAGCACTGACCCTCTGACCCGTTGGGAGTGATCACTGACCCTGTGACATATTGGGAGTGATCACTAACCCTCTGACACATTAGGAGTGATCAATGACCCTCTGACCCCGTTGGGAGTGACCGCTGACCCACTGACCGTTGGGAGTGATGACTGACACTCTCACTCTCACCCTTTGGGAGTGATCACTGACCCTGTGACCCATTGGGAGAGATCACTGACCATTAGAGACATTAGGAGTGATCACTGACCCTTTAACCCATTGGGAGTGATCTCTGACCCTCTGACACCATTAGGAGTGATCACAGACTCTCCAACCCGTAGGGAGTGTTCACTGACACTCTGACCCGTTAGGAGTAACCACTGTCACTCTGAAACGCTGAGAGTGATCACTGATACTCTGACCCATTGGGAATGATCACTGACACTCAGACACGTTGGGAATGATCACTGACCCTCTGTCCCCATCGGAAGTGATCGCTGACCCTCTGAAACTTTGGGGGGTATCACTGACCCTCTGACCCATTGGGAGTGATCATTGACCCTCTGACACATTAGGAGTGGTCAATGACCCTGTGACATATTGGGAGTGATCACTAACCCTCTGACACATTAGGAGTGATCAATGACCCTCTGACCCCGTTGGGAGTGACCGCTGACCCTCTGACCGTTGGGAGTGATGACTGACACTCTGACCCGTTGGGAGTGATCGCTGCCCCTCTGACACTTTGGGAGTGATGACTGATACTCTGACCCCATTGGGAGTGGTCACTGATACTTTGACACGTTGGCAGTGATCGCGGACCCTCTGACTCTTTGGGGTTAATCTTAACACTCGGACCCCACTGCGAGTAACCGCTGACCCTCTGACCCCATTGAGAGTGATCACTGATACTTTGACCCGTTGGGAGTGATCACTGACACTCTGACCCGTTGGGAATTATCACTGACCCTCTGGCCCAATCGCGAGTGATCACTGACCCTCTGACCAATTCCGAGTGACCGCTGACCCTCTGACCCCATTGGGAGTTATTACTGATCCTCTGACCCGTTGGGAGTGATCAGAGACACTCTGTCCAATTGAGAGTGACCGCTGACCCTCCGATCCGATTGGGAGTGATCACTGACCCTATTAACCCATTGTGAGTGATCACGGACACTCTGGCCGGTTGAGAGTGATCACTGACACTATGACTCGTTGGGAGTGACCGCTCTCACTCTGACCCGTTGAGAGTGACCGCTCATACTCTGACCCATTGGGAGTGATCACTGACACTCTGACCCGTTGGGAATGATCACTGACCCTCTGGCCCTATCGCGAGTGATCACTGACCCTCTGACCAATTCGGAGTGACCGCTGACCCTCTGACCCCATTGGGTGTCAGCACTGACCGTCTGACCAGTTGGGATAGATCACTGACCCTGTGACGCATTGGGAGTGATCACTAACCCTCTGACACATTAGGATTGACCACTGACCCTCTGACCCCATTGGGAGTGATCACTGACCTTCTGACCCGTTGGGAGAGATCACTGACCCTCTCACCCTTTGGGAGTGAGCACTGACCCTGTGACCCATTGGGAGAGGTCACTGACCATTAGAGACATCAGGCGTGATCACTGACCATCTGACCCGTTGGGAGTGATCTCTGACCTTCTGACCCCATTGGGAGAGATCACAGACTCTCCAACCCGTTGGGAGTGTTCACTGACACTCTGACCCGTTAGGAGTGACCACTGTCCCTCTGACACGCTGGGAGTGATCACTGATACTCTGACCCATTGGGAATAATCACTGACCCTCCGGCCCCATCGCGAGTGATCACTGACCCTCTGAAACGTTGGGAAGGTTCACTGACCCTCTAACCCATTGGGTGTGATCATTGACCCTCTGACCCATTGGAAGTGATCAGAGATCCTGTGACCCCATTGGGAGTGATCACTGACCCTTTGACACGTTGGGAGGGATCACTGACCCTCTGACCCATTGGGAGTGATCATTGTCCCTCTGACCCATTGGGAGTGATCAGAGATCCTCTGACCCCATGGGGAGTGAGCACTGACGCTCTGACCCGTTGGAAGTGCTCACTGACCCTGTGACACATTGGGAGTGATCACAAACCCTCTGACACACTAGGAGTGATCACTGACCCTCTGACCACATTGGGAGTGATCACTGACACTCTGACACGTTGGGAGGGATCACTGACCTTCTGACCCGTTAGGAGTGACCACTGTCACTCTGATACGCTGAGAGTGATCACTGATACTCTGACCCATTGGGAATGATCACTGACACTCAGACACGCTGGGAATGATCACCGACCATCAGGCCCCATCGCCAGTGATCACTGACCCTCTGAACAATTCGGAGTGTCCACTGACCATCTAACCACATTGGGAGTGATCGCTGACCCTCTGAAACTTTGCGAGGGATCACTGGCCCTCTGACCCAATGGGAGTGATCATTGACCCTCTGACCCATTGGGAGTGATCAGAGATCCTCTGACCTCATTGGAGAGAGCACTGACCCTCTGACCCCGTTGAGAGTGACCGCTGACCCTCTGACCGTTGGGAGTGATGACTGACACTCTGACCCGTTGGGAGTGACCGCTGCCCCTCTGACACTTTGGGAGTAATGACTGATACTCTGACCCATTGGGAGTAATCACTTACCCTTTGACCCCATTGGGAGTGGTCACTGATACTTTGACACGTTGGCAGTGATCACGGACCCTCTGACTCTTTGGGGTTAATCTTAACACTTGGACCCCACTGGGAGTAACCGCTGACCCTCTGACCCGTTGGGAGTGATCACAGGCACTCTGCCCAATTGAGAGTGACCGCTGACCCTCCGATCCGATTGGGAGTGATCACTGACCCTATTAACCCATTGTGAGTGATCACGGACACTCTGGCCGGTTGAGAGTGATCACTGACACTATGACTCGTTGGGAGTGACCGCTCTCACTCTGACCCGTTGAGAGTGACCGCTCATACTCTGACCCATTGGGAGTGATCACTGACACTCTGACCCGTTGGGAATGATCACTGACCCTCTGGCCCTATCGCGAGTGATCACTGACCCTCTGACCAATTCGGAGTGACCGCTGACCCTCTGACCCCATTGGGTGTCAGCACTGACCGTCTGACCAGTTGGGATAGATCACTGACCCTGTGACGCATTGGGAGTGATCACTAACCCTCTGACACATTAGGATTGACCACTGACCCTCTGACCCCATTGGGAGTGATCACTGACCTTCTGACCCGTTGGGAGAGATCACTGACCCTCTCACCCTTTGGGAGTGAGCACTGACCCTGTGACCCATTGGGAGAGGTCACTGACCATTAGAGACATCAGGCGTGATCACTGACCATCTGACCCGTTGGGAGTGATCTCTGACCTTCTGACCCCATTGGGAGAGATCACAGACTCTCCAACCCGTTGGGAGTGTTCACTGACACTCTGACCCGTTAGGAGTGACCACTGTCCCTCTGACACGCTGGGAGTGATCACTGATACTCTGACCCATTGGGAATAATCACTGACCCTCCGGCCCCATCGCGAGTGATCACTGACCCTCTGAAACGTTGGGAAGGTTCACTGACCCTCTAACCCATTGGGTGTGATCATTGACCCTCTGACCCATTGGAAGTGATCAGAGATCCTGTGACCCCATTGGGAGTGATCACTGACCCTTTGACACGTTGGGAGGGATCACTGACCCTCTGACCCATTGGGAGTGATCATTGTCCCTCTGACCCATTGGGAGTGATCAGAGATCCTCTGACCCCATGGGGAGTGAGCACTGACGCTCTGACCCGTTGGAAGTGCTCACTGACCCTGTGACACATTGGGAGTGATCACAAACCCTCTGACACACTAGGAGTGATCACTGACCCTCTGACCACATTGGGAGTGATCACTGACACTCTGACACGTTGGGAGGGATCACTGACCTTCTGACCCGTTAGGAGTGACCACTGTCACTCTGATACGCTGAGAGTGATCACTGATACTCTGACCCATTGGGAATGATCACTGACACTCAGACACGCTGGGAATGATCACCGACCATCAGGCCCCATCGCCAGTGATCACTGACCCTCTGAACAATTCGGAGTGTCCACTGACCATCTAACCACATTGGGAGTGATCGCTGACCCTCTGAAACTTTGCGAGGGATCACTGGCCCTCTGACCCAATGGGAGTGATCATTGACCCTCTGACCCATTGGGAGTGATCAGAGATCCTCTGACCTCATTGGAGAGAGCACTGACCCTCTGACCCCGTTGAGAGTGACCGCTGACCCTCTGACCGTTGGGAGTGATGACTGACACTCTGACCCGTTGGGAGTGACCGCTGCCCCTCTGACACTTTGGGAGTAATGACTGATACTCTGACCCATTGGGAGTAATCACTTACCCTTTGACCCCATTGGGAGTGGTCACTGATACTTTGACACGTTGGCAGTGATCACGGACCCTCTGACTCTTTGGGGTTAATCTTAACACTTGGACCCCACTGGGAGTAACCGCTGACCCTCTGACCCGTTGGGAGTGATCACAGACACTCTACCCAATTGAGAGTGACCGCTGACCCTCCGACCCCATTGGGAGTGATCACTGACCCTATGAACCGATTGTGAGTGATCATGGACCCTCTGGCCGGTTGAGAGTGATCACTGACACTATGACTCGTTGGGAGTGATCACTGACACTCTGACCCGTTGGGAATTATCACTGACACTCTGCCCAATTGAGAGTGACCGCTGACCCTCTGACCCCGTTGGGAGTGATCACTGACCCTATGAACCCATTGTGAGTGATCATGGACCCCCTGGCCGGTTGAGAGTGATCACTGACACTATGACTCGTTGGAAGTGATCACTGACACTCTGACCCGTTGGGAGTGACCGCTCTCACTCTGACACGCTGGGAGTGATCGCTGATACTCTGACCCATTGGGAGTGATCACTGACACTCTGACACGCTGGGAATAATCACTGACCCTCTGGCCCTATAGAGAGTGATCTCTGACACTCTGGCAAATTCGGAGTGATCGCTGACCCTCTGACCCCATTGGGAGTGAGCACTGACCCTCTGACACGTTGGGAGTGATCACTGACCCTGTGACACATTGGGAGTGATCACTAACCCTCTGACACATTATGAGTGACCACTGACCCTCTGACCCCATTGGGAGTGATCACCGACACTCTGACCCGCTGGGAGTGACCGCTGTCCCTCTGACACTTTTGGAGTGATCACTGATACTCTGACCCATTGGGAATGATCACTGACCTCCTGAACCGTTGGGAGTGATCACAGACACTCTCACTCTCACCCTTTGGGAGTGATCACTGACCCTGTGACCAATTGGGAGAGATCACTGACCATTAGAGACATTAGGAGTGATCACTGACCCTTTAACCCGTTGGGAGTGATCTCTGACCCTCTGACACCATTAGGAGTGATCACAGACTCTCCAACCCGTAGGGAGTGTTCACTGACACTCTGACCCGTTAGGAGTAACCACTGTCACTCTGACACGCTGAGAGTGATCACTGACCATCTGGCCCCATCGGAAGTGATCGCTGACCCTCTGAAGCTTTGGGGGGTATCACTGACCCTCTGACCCATTGGGAGTGATCATTGACCCTCTAACCCATTGGGAGTGATCAGAGATCCTCTCACCCCATTGGGAGTGAGCACTGACCCTCTGACCCGTTGGGAGTGATCACTGACCCTATTAACCCATTGTGAGTGATCATGGACACTCTGGCCGGTTGAGAGTGAACACTGACACTATGACTCGTTGGGAGTGACCGCTCTCACTCTGACCCGTTGAGAGTGACCGCTCATACTCTGACCCATTGGGAGTGATCACTGACACGCTGACCCGTTGGGAATGATCACTGACCCTCTGGTCCCATCGCGAGTGATCACTGACCCTCTGACCAATTCGGAGTGACCGCTGACCCTCTGACCCATTGGGAGTGATCAGAGATCCTCTGACCCCATTGGGAGTGAGCACTGACCCTCTGACCCGTTGGGAGTGATCACTGACCCTGTGACATATTGGGAGTGATCACTAACCCTCTGACACATTAGGAGTGATCAATGACCCTCTGACCCCGTTGGGAGTGACCGCTGACCCTCTGACCGTTGGGAGTGATGACTGACACTCTGACCCGCTGGGAGTGATCGCAGCCCCTCTGACACTTTTGGAGTGATCACTGATACTCTGACCCATTGGGAATGATCACTGACCTCCTGAACCGTTGGGAGTGCTCACTGATACTCTCACTCTCACCCTTTGGGAGTGATCACTGACCCTGTGACCCATTGGGAGAGATCACTGACCATTAGAGACATTAGGAGTGATCACTGACCCTTTAACCCGTTGGGAGTGATCTCTGACCCTCTGACACCATTAGGAGTGATCACAGACTCTCCAACCCGTAGGGAGTGTTCACTGACACTCTGACCCGTTAGGAGTAACCACTGTCACTCTGACACGCTGAGAGAGATCACTGATACTCTGACCCATTGGGAATGATCACTGACACTCAGACACGTTGGGAATGATCACTGACCCTCTGTCCCCATCGGAAGTGATCGCTGACCCTCTGAAACGTTGGGGGGTATCACTGACCCTCTGACCCATTGGGAGTGATCATTGACCCTCTGACACATTAGGAGTGGTCAATGACCCTGTGACATATTGGGAGTGATCACTAACCCTCTGACACATTAGGAGTGATCAATGACCCTCTGACCCCGTTGGGAGTGACCGCTGACCCTCTGACCGTTGGGAGTGATGATTGACACTCTGACCCGTTGGGAGTGATCGCTGCCCCTCTGACACTTTGGGAGTGATGACTGATACTCTGACCCCATTGGGAGTGGTCACTGATACTTTGACACGTTGGCAGTGATCGCGGACCCTCTGACTCTTTGGGGTTAATCTTAACACTCGGACCCCACTGGGAGTAACCGCTGACCCTCTGACCCCATCGAGAGTGATCACTGATACTTTGACCCGTTGGGAGTGATCACTGACACTCTGACCCGTTGGGAATTATCACTGACCCTCTGGCCCAATCGCGAGTGATCACAGACACTCTGCCCAATTGAGACTGACCGCTGACCCTCCGATCCCATTGGGAGTGATCACTGACCCTATTAACCCATTGTGAGTGATCATGGACACTCTGGCCGGTTGAGTGTGATCACTGACACTATGACTCGTTGGGAGTGACCGCTCTCACTCTGACCCGTTGAGAGTGACCGCTCATACTCTGACCCATTGGGAGTGATCACTGACACTCTGACCCGTTGGGAATGATCACTGACCCTCTGGTCCCATCGCGAGTGATCACTGACCCTCTGACCAATTCGGAGTGACCGCTGACCCTCTGACCCCATTGGGAGTGATCACTGACACGCTCACTTTCACCCTTTGGGAGTGATCACTGACCCTGTGAGCCATTGGCAGAGCTCACTGACCCTCTGACACGTTGGGAGGGTTCACTGACCCTCTAACACATTGGGTGTGATCATTAACCCTCTGACCCACTGGAAGTGATCAGAGATCCTCAGACCCCATTGGGAGTGAGCACTGACACTCTGACCCGTTGGGAGTGATTACCGACCCTGTGACGCATTGGGAGTGATCTCTGACACTCTGACACATTAGGAGTGATTACTGACCCTCTGACCCCATTGGGAGTGATCTCTGACACTCTGACCCGTTAGGAGTGACCACTGTCCCTCTGACACGCTGGGAGTGATCACTGACCCTCTAGCCCCATCGTGAGTCATCATTGACCCTCTGACCAATTCGGAGTGACCGCTGACACCCTGACCCCATTGGGAGTGATCATGTACCCTCTGGCCCGTTGTGAGTGATCACTGACACTTTGACCCGTTGGGAGTGCGGATGTTCCCCTGACACTTTGGGAGTGATCACTGATACTCTGACTCATTGGGAGTGATCACTGACTCTCTGAGCCGTTGGGAGTGATCATTGACCCTCTGACCAATTCCGAGTGACCGCTGACCCTCTGACCCCATTGAGAGTGATCACTGATACTTTGACCCGTTGGGAGTGATCACTGACACTCTGACCCGTTGGGAATTATCACTGACCCTCTGGCCCAATCGCGAGTGATCACTGACCCTCTGACCAATTCCGAGTGACCGCTGACCCTCTGACCCCATTGGGAGTTATTACTGATCCTCTGACCCGTTGGGAGTGATCACAGACACTCTGCCCAATTGAGAGTGACCGCTGACCCTCCGATCCGATTGGGAGTGATCACTGACCCTATTAACCCATTGTGAGTGATCACGGACACTCTGGCCGGTTGAGAGTGATCACTGACACTATGACTCGTTGGGAGTGACCGCTCTCACTCTGACCCGTTGAGAGTGACCGCTCATACTCTGACCCATTGGGAG
The DNA here is from genome assembly GCF_963921235.1 of Mobula hypostoma. Classification (NCBI taxonomy): domain Eukaryota; kingdom Metazoa; phylum Chordata; class Chondrichthyes; order Myliobatiformes; family Myliobatidae; genus Mobula; species Mobula hypostoma. The sequence goes on along the minus strand of NC_086099.1, from coordinate 119,354,971 downwards.
TGATCACTGACACTCTGACCCGTTGGGAATGATCACTGACCCTCTGGCCCTATCGCGAGTGATCACTGACCCTCTGACCAATTCGGAGTGACCGCTGACCCTCTGACCCCATTGGGTGTCAGCACTGACCGTCTGACCAGTTGGGATAGATCACTGACCCTGTGACGCATTGGGAGTGATCACTAACCCTCTGACACATTAGGAGTGACCACTGACCCTCTGACCCCATTGGGAGTGATCACTGACCTTCTGACCCGTTGGGAGAGATCACTGACCCTCTCACCCTTTGGGAGTGAGCACTGACCCTGTGACCCATTGGGAGAGGTCACTGACCATTAGAGACATCAGGAGTGATCACTGACCATCTGACCCGTTGGGAGTGATCTCTGACCTTCTGACCCCATTGGGAGAGATCACAGACTCTCCAACCCGTTGGGAGTGTTCACTGACACTCTGACCCGTTAGGAGTGACCACTGTCCCTCTGACACGCTGGGAGTGATCACTGATACTCTGACCCATTGGGAATAATCACTGACCCTCCGGCCCCATCGCGAGTGATCACTGACCCTCTGAAACGTTGGGAAGGTTCACTGACCCTCTAACCCATTGGGTGTGATCATTGACCCTCTGACCCATTGGGAGTGATCAGAGATCCTCTGACCTCATTGGAGAGAGCACTGACCCTCTGACCCCGTTGAGAGTGACCGCTGACCCTCTGACCGTTGGGAGTGATGACTGACACTCTGACCCGTTGGGAGTGACCGCTGCCCCTCTGACACTTTGGGAGTAATGACTGATACTCTGACCCATTGGGAGTAATCACTTACCCTTTGACCCCATTGGGAGTGGTCACTGATACTTTGACACGTTGGCAGTGATCACGGACCCTCTGACTCTTTGGGGTTAATCTTAACACTTGGACCCCACTGGGAGTAACCGCTGACCCTCCGATCCGATTGGGAGTGATCACTGACCCTATTAACCCATTGTGAGTGATCACGGACACTCTGGCCGGTTGAGAGTGATCACTGACACTATGACTCGTTGGGAGTGACCGCTCTCACTCTGACCCGTTGAGAGTGACCGCTCATACTCTGACCCATTGGGAGTGATCACTGACACTCTGACCCGTTGGGAATGATCACTGACCCTCTGGTCCCATCGCGAGTGATCACTGACCCTCTGACCAATTCGGAGTGACCGCTGACCCTCTGACCCATTGGGAGTGATCAGAGATCCTCAGACCCCATTGGGAGTGAGCACTGACCCTCTGACCCGTTGGGAGTGATCACTGACCCTGTGACATATTGGGAGTGATCACTAACCCTCTGACACATTAGGAGTGATCAATGACCCTCTGACCCCGTTGGGAGTGACCGCTGACCCACTGACCGTTGGGAGTGATGACTGACACTCTCACTCTCACCCTTTGGGAGTGATCACTGACCCTGTGACCCATTGGGAGAGATCACTGACCATTAGAGACATTAGGAGTGATCACTGACCCTTTAACCCATTGGGAGTGATCTCTGACCCTCTGACACCATTAGGAGTGATCACAGACTCTCCAACCCGTAGGGAGTGTTCACTGACACTCTGACCCGTTAGGAGTAACCACTGTCACTCTGACACGCTGAGAGTGATCACTGATACTCTGACCCATTGGGAATGATCACTGACACTCAGACACGCTGGGAATGATCACTGACCCTCTGTCCCCATCGGAAGTGATCGCTGACCCTCTGAAACTTTGGGGGGTATCACTGACCCTCTGACCCATTGGGAGTGATCATTGACCCTCTGACACATTAGGAGTGGTCAATGACCCTGTGACATATTGGGAGTGATCACTAACCCTCTGACACATTAGGAGTGATCAATGACCCTCTGACCCCGTTGGGAGTGACCGCTGACCCTCTGACCGTTGGGAGTGATGACTGACACTCTGACCCGTTGGGAGTGATCGCTGCCCCTCTGACACTTTGGGAGTGATGACTGATACTCTGACCCCATTGGGAGTGGTCACTGATACTTTGACACGTTGGCAGTGATCGCGGACCCTCTGACTCTTTGGGGTTAATCTTAACACTCGGACCCCACTGCGAGTAACCGCTGACCCTCTGACCCCATTGAGAGTGATCACTGATACTTTGACCCGTTGGGAGTGATCACTGACACTCTGACCCGTTGGGAATTATCACTGACCCTCTGGCCCAATCGCGAGTGATCACTGACCCTCTGACCAATTCCGAGTGACCGCTGACCCTCTGACCCCATTGGGAGTTATTACTGATCCTCTGACCCGTTGGGAGTGATCACAGACACTCTGCCCAATTGAGAGTGACCGCTGACCCTCCGATCCGATTGGGAGTGATCACTGACCCTATTAACCCATTGTGAGTGATCACGGACACTCTGGCCGGTTGAGAGTGATCACTGACACTATGACTCGTTGGGAGTGACCGCTCTCACTCTGACCCGTTGAGAGTGACCGCTCATACTCTGACCCATTGGGAGTGATCACTGACACTCTGACCCGTTGGGAATGATCACTGACCCTCTGGCCCTATCGCGAGTGATCACTGACCCTCTGACCAATTCGGAGTGACCGCTGACCCTCTGACCCCATTGGGAGTGATCACTGACCCTCTGACCAGTTGGGATAGATCACTGACCCTGTGACGCATTGGGAGTGATCACTAACCCTCTGACACATTAGGAGTGACCACTGACCCTCTGACCCCATTGGGAGTGATCACTGACCTTCTGACCCGTTGGGAGAGATCACTGACCCTCTCACCCTTTGGGAGTGAGCACTGACCCTGTGACCCATTGGGAGAGGTCACTGACCATTAGAGACATCAGGCGTGATCACTGACCATCTGACCCGTTGGGAGTGATCTCTGACCTTCTGACCCCATTGGGAGAGATCACAGACTCTCCAACCCGTTGGGAGTGTTCACTGACACTCTGACCCGTTAGGAGTGACCACTGTCCCTCTGACACGCTGGGAGTGATCACTGATACTCTGACCCATTGGGAATGATCACTGACCCTCCGGCCCCATCGCGAGTGATCACTGATCCTCTGACCCCATTGGGAGTAATCATTGACCCTCTAACCCATTGGGTGTGATCATTGACCCTCTGACCCATTGGAAGTGATCAGAGATCCTGTGACCCCATTGGGAGTGATCACTGACCCTCTGACACGTTGGGAGGGATCACTGACCCTCTGACCCATTGGGAGTGATCATTGACCCTCTGACCCATTGGGAGTGATCAGAGATCCTCTGACCCCATGGGGAGTGAGCACTGACGCTCTGACCCGTTGGAAGTGCTCACTGACCCTGTGACACATTGGGAGTGATCACAAACCCTCTGACACACTAGGAGTGATCACTGACCCTCTGACCACATTGGGAGTGATCACTGACACTCTGACACGTTGGGAGGGATCACTGACCTTCTGACCCGTTAGGAGTGACCACTGTCACTCTGATACGCTGAGAGTGATCACTGATACTCTGACCCATTGGGAATGATCACTGACACTCAGACACGCTGGGAATGATCACCGACCATCAGGCCCCATCGCCAGTGATCACTGACCCTCTGAACAATTCGGAGTGTCCACTGACCATCTAACCACATTGGGAGTGATCGCTGACCCTCTGAAACTTTGCGAGGGATCACTGGCCCTCTGACCCAATGGGAGTGATCATTGACCCTCTGACCCATTGGGAGTGATCAGAGATCCTCTGACCTCATTGGAGAGAGCACTGACCCTCTGACCCCGTTGAGAGTGACCGCTGACCCTCTGACCGTTGGGAGTGATGACTGACACTCTGACCCGTTGGGAGTGACCGCTGCCCCTCTGACACTTTGGGAGTAATGACTGATACTCTGACCCATTGGGAGTAATCACTTACCCTTTGACCCCATTGGGAGTGGTCACTGATACTTTGACACGTTGGCAGTGATCACGGACCCTCTGACTCTTTGGGGTTAATCTTAACACTTGGACCCCACTGGGAGTAACCGCTGACCCTCTGACCCGTTGGGAGTGATCACAGACACTCTACCCAATTGAGAGTGACCGCTGACCCTCCGACCCCATTGGGAGTGATCACTGACCCTATGAACCGATTGTGAGTGATCATGGACCCTCTGGCCGGTTGAGAGTGATCACTGACACTATGACTCGTTGGGAGTGATCACTGACACTCTGACCCGTTGGGAATTATCACTGACACTCTGCCCAATTGAGAGTGACCGCTGACCCTCTGACCCCGTTGGGAGTGATCACTGACCCTATGAACCCATTGTGAGTGATCATGGACCCCCTGGCCGGTTGAGAGTGATCACTGACACTATGACTCGTTGGAAGTGATCACTGACACTCTGACCCGTTGGGAGTGACCGCTCTCACTCTGACACGCTGGGAGTGATCGCTGATACTCTGACCCATTGGGAGTGATCACTGACACTCTGACACGCTGGGAATAATCACTGACCCTCTGGCCCTATAGAGAGTGATCTCTGACACTCTGGCAAATTCGGAGTGACCGCTGACCCTCTGACCCCATTGGGAGTGAGCACTGACCCTCTGACACGTTGGGAGTGATCACTGACCCTGTGACACATTGGGAGTGATCACTAACCCTCTGACACATTATGAGTGACCACTGACACTCTGACCCCATTGGGAGTGATCACCGACACTCTGACCCGCTGGGAGTGACCGCTGTCCCTCTGACACTTTTGGAGTGATCACTGATACTCTGACCCATTGGGAATGATCACTGACCTCCTGAACCGTTGGGAGTGATCACAGACACTCTCACTCTCACCCTTTGGGAGTGATCACTGACCCTGTGACCAATTGGGAGAGATCACTGACCATTAGAGACATTAGGAGTGATCACTGACCCTTTAACCCGTTGGGAGTGATCTCTGACCCTCTGACACCATTAGGAGTGATCACAGACTCTCCAACCCGTAGGGAGTGTTCACTGACACTCTGACCCGTTAGGAGTAACCACTGTCACTCTGACACGCTGAGAGTGATCACTGACCATCTGGCCCCATCGGAAGTGATCGCTGACCCTCTGAAGCTTTGGGGGGTATCACTGACCCTCTGACCCATTGGGAGTGATCATTGACCCTCTAACCCATTGGGAGTGATCAGAGATCCTCTCACCCCATTGGGAGTGAGCACTGACCCTCTGACCCGTTGGGAGTGATCACTGACCCTATTAACCCATTGTGAGTGATCATGGACACTCTGGCCGGTTGAGAGTGAACACTGACACTATCACTCGTTGGGAGTGACCGCTCTCACTCTGACCCGTTGAGAGTGACCGCTCATACTCTGACCCATTGGGAGTGATCACTGACACGCTGACCCGTTGGGAATGATCACTGACCCTCTGGTCCCATCGCGAGTGATCACTGACCCTCTGACCAATTCGGAGTGACCGCTGACCCTCTGACCCATTGGGAGTGATCAGAGATCCTCTGACCCCATTGGGAGTGAGCACTGACCCTCTGACCCGTTGGGAGTGATCACTGACCCTGTGACATATTGGGAGTGATCACTAACCCTCTGACACATTAGGAGTGATCAATGACCCTCTGACCCCGTTGGGAGTGACCGCTGACCCTCTGACCGTTGGGAGTGATGACTGACACTCTGACCCGCTGGGAGTGATCGCAGCCCCTCTGACACTTTTGGAGTGATCACTGATACTCTGACCCATTGGGAATGATCACTGACCTCCTGAACCGTTGGGAGTGCTCACTGATACTCTCACTCTCACCCTTTGGGAGTGATCACTGACCCTGTGACCCATTGGGAGAGATCACTGACCATTAGAGACATTAGGAGTGATCACTGACCCTTTAACCCGTTGGGAGTGATCTCTGACCCTCTGACACCATTAGGAGTGATCACAGACTCTCCAACCCGTAGGGAGTGTTCACTGACACTCTGACCCGTTAGGAGTAACCACTGTCACTCTGACACGCTGAGAGAGATCACTGATACTCTGACCCATTGGGAATGATCACTGACACTCAGACACGTTGGGAATGATCACTGACCCTCTGTCCCCATCGGAAGTGATCGCTGACCCTCTGAAACTTTGGGGGGTATCACTGACCCTCTGACCCATTGGGAGTGATCATTGACCCTCTGACACATTAGGAGTGGTCAATGACCCTGTGACATATTGGGAGTGATCACTAACCCTCTGACACATTAGGAGTGATCAATGACCCTCTGACCCCGTTGGGAGTGACCGCTGACCCTCTGACCGTTGGGAGTGATGACTGACACTCTGACCCGTTGGGAGTGATCGCTGCCCCTCTGACACTTTGGGAGTGATGACTGATACTCTGACCCCATTGGGAGTGGTCACTGATACTTTGACACGTTGGCAGTGATCGCGGACCCTCTGACTCTTTGGGGTTAATCTTAACACTCGGACCCCACTGGGAGTAACCGCTGACCCTCTGACCCCATCGAGAGTGATCACTGATACTTTGACCCGTTGGGAGTGATCACTGACACTCTGACCCGTTGGGAATTATCACTGACCCTCTGGCTCAATCGCGAGTGATCACTGACCCTCTGACCAATTCCGAGTGACCGCTGACCCTCTGACCCCATTGGGAGTTATTACTGATCCTCTGACCCGTTGGGAGTGATCACAGACACTCTGCCCAATTGAGACTGACCGCTGACCCTCCGATCCCATTGGGAGTGATCACTGACCCTATTAACCCATTGTGAGTGATCATGGACACTCTGGCCGGTTGAGAGTGATCACTGACACTATGACTCGTTGGGAGTGACCGCTCTCACTCTGACCCGTTGAGAGTGACCGCTCATACTCTGACCCATTGGGAGTGATCACTGACACTCTGACCCGTTGGGAATGATCACTGACCCTCTGGTCCCATCGCGAGTGATCACTGACCCTCTGACCAATTCGGAGTGACCGCTGACCCTCTGACCCCATTGGGAGTGATCACTGACACGCTCACTTTCACCCTTTGGGAGTGATCACTGACCCTGTGAGCCATTGGCAGAGCTCACTGACCCTCTGACACGTTGGGAGGGTTCACTGACCCTCTAACACATTGGGTGTGATCATTAACCCTCTGACCCACTGGAAGTGATCAGAGATCCTCAGACCCCATTGGGAGTGAGCACTGACACTCTGACCCGTTGGGAGTGATTACCGACCCTGTGACGCATTGGGAGTGATCTCTGACACATTGACACATTAGGAGTGATTACTGACCCTCTGACCCCATTGGGAGTGATCTCTGACACTCTGACCCGTTAGGAGTGACCACTGTCCCTCTGACACGCTGGGAGTGATCACTGACCCTCTAGCCCCATCGTGAGTGATCACTGACCCTCTGACCAATTCGGAGTGACCGCTGACCCTCTGACCCATTGGGAGTGATCAGAGATCCTCTGACCCCATTGGGAGTGAGCACTGACCCTCTGACCCGTTGGGAGTGATCACTGACCCTGTGACATATTGGGAGTGATCACTAACCCTCTGACACATTAGGAGTGATCAATGACCCTCTGACCCCGTTGGGAGTGACCGCTGACCCTCTGACCGTTGGGAGTGATGACTGACACTCTGACCCGCTGGGAGTGATCGCAGCCCCTCTGACACTTTTGGAGTGATCACTGATACTCTGACCCATTGGGAATGATCACTGACCTCCTGAACCGTTGGGAGTGCTCACTGATACTCTCACTCTCACCCTTTGGGAGTGATCACTGACCCTGTGACCCATTGGGAGTGATCACTGACCCTCTGACCCATTGGGAGTGATCACCTGACCCTCTAACCCGTTGGGAGTGATCTCTGACCCTCTGACACCATTAGGAGTGATCACAGACTCTCCAACCCGTAGGGAGTGTTCACTGACACTCTGACCCGTTAGGAGTAACCACTGTCACTCTGACACGCTGAGAGAGATCACTGATACTCTGACCCATTGGGAATGATCACTGACACTCAGACACGTTGGGAATGATCACTGACCCTCTGTCCCCATCGGAAGTGATCGCTGACCCTCTGAAACTTTGGGGGGTATCACTGACCCTCTGACCCATTGGGAGTGATCATTGACCCTCTGACACATTAGGAGTGGTCAATGACCCTGTGACATATTGGGAGTGATCACTAACCCTCTGACACATTAGGAGTGATCAATGACCCTCTGACCCCGTTGGGAGTGACCGCTGACCCTCTGACCGTTGGGAGTGATGACTGACACTCTGACCCGTTGGGAGTGATCGCTGCCCCTCTGACACTTTGGGAGTGATGACTGATACTCTGACCCCATTGGGAGTGGTCACTGATACTTTGACACGTTGGCAGTGATCGCGGACCCTCTGACTCTTTGGGGTTAATCTTAACACTCGGACCCCACTGGGAGTAACCGCTGACCCTCTGACCCCATCGAGAGTGATCACTGATACTTTGACCCGTTGGGAGTGATCACTGACACTCTGACCCGTTGGGAATTATCACTGACCCTCTGGCTCAATCGCGAGTGATCACTGACCCTCTGACCAATTCCGAGTGACCGCTGACCCTCTGACCCCATTGGGAGTTATTACTGATCCTCTGACCCGTTGGGAGTGATCACAGACACTCTGCCCAATTGAGACTGACCGCTGACCCTCCGATCCCATTGGGAGTGATCACTGACCCTATTAACCCATTGTGAGTGATCATGGACACTCTGGCCGGTTGAGAGTGATCACTGACACTATGACTCGTTGGGAGTGACCGCTCTCACTCTGACCCGTTGAGAGTGACCGCTCATACTCTGACCCATTGGGAGTGATCACTGACACTCTGACCCGTTGGGAATGATCACTGACCCTCTGGTCCCATTCGCGAGTGATCACTGACCCTCTGACCAATTCGGAGTGACCGCTGACCCTCTGACCCCATTGGGAGTGATCACTGACACGCTCACTTTCACCCTTTGGGAGTGATCACTGACCCTGTGAGCCATTGGCAGAGCTCACTGACCCTCTGACACGTTGGGAGGGTTCACTGACCCTCTAACACATTGGGTGTGATCATTAACCCTCTGACCCACTGGAAGTGATCAGAGATCCTCAGACCCCATTGGGAGTGAGCACTGACACTCTGACCCGTTGGGAGTGATTACCGACCCTGTGACGCATTGGGAGTGATCTCTGACACTCTGACACATTAGGAGTGATTACTGACCCTCTGACCCCATTGGGAGTGATCTCTGACACTCTGACCCGTTAGGAGTGACCACTGTCCCTCTGACACGCTGGGAGTGATCACTGACCCTCTAGCCCCATCGTGAGTCATCATTGACCCTCTGACCAATTCGGAGTGACCGCTGACACCCTGACCCCATTGGGAGTGATCATGTACCCTCTGGCCCGTTGTGAGTGATCACTGACACTTTGACCCGTTGGGAGTGACGGATGTTCCCCTGACACTTTGGGAGTGATCACTGATACTCTGACTCATTGGGAGTGATCACTGACTCTCTGAGCCGTTGGGAGTGATCATTGACCCTCTGACCAATTCCGAGTGACCGCTGACCCTCTGACCCCATTGGGAGTGATTACTGACCCTCTGACCCGTTGGGTGTGATCATGGACCCACTGGCCGGTCGAGAGTGATCACTGACACTATGACACGTTGGGAGTGATCACTGACACTCTGACCCGTTGGGAGTGATCACTGACCCTGTGACCCATTGGCAGTAATCACTGACACTCTGACCCGTTGGGAGTGATCACTGACCCTGTGACCCATTGGGAGAGATCACTGACCATTAGAGACATTAGCAGTGATCACTGACCCTCTAACCCGTTGGAAGTGATCTCTGACCCTCTGACACCATTGGGAGTGATCACAGACTCTCCAACGCGTAGGGAGTGTTCACTGCACTCTGACCCGTTAGGAGTGACCACTGTCCCTCTGACACGCTGAGAGTGATCACTGATACTCTGACCCATTGGGAATGATCACTGACACTCAGAAACGCTGGGAATGATCACTGACCATCTGGCCCCAACGCGAGTGATCACTGACTCTCTGAACAATTCGGAGTGACCGCTGACCATCTCACCACGTTGGGAGTGATCGCTGACCCTCTGAAACTTTGGGAGGGATCACTGACCCTCTGACCCATTGGGAGTGATCAGAGATCCTCTAATCCCATTGGGTGTGAGCACTGACCCTCTGAGCCGTTGGGAGTGATCTCTGACCCTGTGACGCATTGGGAGTGATCACTAACCCTCTGACACATTAGGAGTGACCACTGACCCTCTGACCCGTTGGAAGTGATCAGAGATCCTTTGACCCCATTGGGAGTGAGCACTGACACTCTGACCCGTTGGGAGTGATTACCGACCCTGTGACGCATTGGGACTGATCACTACCCTCTGACACATTAGGAGTGATTACTGACCCTCTGACCCCATTGGGAGTGATCTCTGACACTCTGACCCGTTAGGAGTGACCACTGTCCCTCTGACACGCTGGGAGTGATCACTGCCCCTCTGGCCCCATCGTGAGTCAGCATTGACCCTCTGACCAATTCGGAGTGACCGCTGACACCCTGACCCCATTGGGAGTGATCATGTACCCTCTGACCCGTTGTGAGTGATCACTGACACTTTGACCCGTTGGGAGTGACGGATGTTCCCCTGACACTTTGGGAGTGATCACTGATACTCTGACTAATTGGGAGTGTTCATTGACCCTCTGACCCATTGGAAGTGATCAGAGATCCTCTGACCCCATTGGGAGTGAGCACTGACGCTCTGACCCGTTTGGCGTGATCACTGACCCTCTGACCAATTCCGAGTGACCGCTGACCCTCTGACCCCATTGGGAGTGATTACTGACCCTCTGACCCGTTGGGTGTGATCACAGACACTCTGCCCAATTGACAGTGACCGCTGACCCACCGACCCCATTGGCAGTGATCACTGACCCTATGAACCCATTGTGAGTGATCATGGACCCACTGGCCGGTCGAGAGTGATCACTGACACTATGACACGTTGGGAGTGTTCACTGACACTCTGACCCGTTAGGAGTGACCACTGTCCCTCTGACACGCTGAGAGTGATCACTGATACTCTGACCCATTGGGAATGATCACTGACACTCAGACACTCTGGGAATGATCACTGACCATCTGGCCCCATCGCGAGTGATCACTGACTCTCTGAACAATTCGGAGTGACCGCTGACCATCTCACCACGTTGGGAGTGATCGCTGTCCCTCTGAAACTTTGGGAGGGATCACTGACCCTCTGACCCATTGGGAGTGATCATTGACCCTCTGACCCATTGGGAGTGATCAGAGATCCTCTGATCCCATTGGGAGTGAGCACTGACCCTCTGAGCCGTTGGGAGTGATCACTGACCCTGTGACGCATTGGGAGTGATCACTAACCCTCTGACACATTAGGAGTGACCACTGACCCTCTGACCCCATTGGGAGTGATCACTGACACTCTGACCCGTTGGGAGTGACCGCTGTCCCCCTGACACTTTGGGATTGATCACTGATACTCTGACCCATCGGGAGTGATCACTGACACTCTGACCCGTTGGGAGTGATCACTGACCCTGTGACCCACTGGGAGAGATCACCGACCATTAGAGACATTAGGAGTGATCTCTGACCCTCTAACACGTTGGGAGTGATCTCTGACCCTCTGACCCATTGGGAGTGATCATTGACCCGCTGACCCATTGGGAGTGATCAGAGATCCTCTGATCCCATTGGGAGTGAGCACTGACCCTCTGACCCGTTGGGAGTGATCACTGACCATTAGAGACATTAAGAGTGATCACTGACCATCTGACCCGTTGGGAGTGATCTCTGACCCTCTGACCCCATTGGGAGAGATCACAGACTCTCCAACCCGTTGGGAGTGTTCACTGACACTCTGACCCGTTAGGAGTGACCACTGTCCCTCTGACACGCTGGGAGTGATCACTGATACTCTGACCCATTGGGAATATATCACTGACCCTCTGGCCCCATCGCGAGTGATCACTGACCCTCTGACCAATTCGGAGTTACCGCTGATCCTCTGACCTCATTGGGAGTGATCACTGACCCTCTGACCAATTCGGAGTTACCGCTGATCCTCTGACCTCATTGGGAGTGATCACTGACCCTCTGACACGTTGGGAGGGTTCACTGACCCTCTAACCCATTGGGTCTGATCATTGACCCTCTGACCCATTGGAAGTGATCAGAGATCCTCTGACCCCATTGGGAGTGAGCACTGACGCTCTGACCCGTTGGGAGTGATTACTGACCCTGTCACGCATTGGTAGTGATCACTAACCCTGTGACCAATTCGGAGTGACCGCTGACCCTCTTACCCCATTGGGAGTGATCATGTACCCTCTGACCGGTTGTGAGAGATCACTGACACTTTGACCCGTGGGGAGTGACGGATGTTCCCCTGACACTTTGGGAGTGATCACTGATACTCTGACCCATATGGAATGATCACTGACACTCTGACACGCTGGGAATGATCACTGACCCTCTGGCCCCATCGCGAGTGATCACTGACCCTCTGACCAATTCGGAGTGACCGCTGACCCTCTGACCCCATTGGAAGTGATCACTGACCCTCTGACACGTTGGGAGGGATCACTGACCCTCTGACCCATTGGGAGTGATCATTGTCCCTCTGACCCATTGGGAGTGATCAGAGATCCTCTGACCCCATTGGGAGTGAGCACTGACGCTCTGACCCGTTGGGAGTGCTTACTGACCCTGTGACGCATTGGGATTGATCACTAACCCTCTGACACATTAGGAGTGACCACTGACCCTCTGACCCCATTGGGAGTGATCACTGACACTTTGACCCGTTGGGAGTGACCGCTGTTCTACTGACACTTTGGGAGTGATCACTGATACTCCAGCCCGTTGGGAGTGTTCACCGACAATCTGACCCGTTAGGAGTGACCACTGTCCCTCTGACACACTGGGAGTGATCACTGATACTCTGACCCATTGGGAATGATCACTGACACTCTGACACGCTGGGAATGATCACTGACCCCCTGGCCCTATCGCGAGTGATCACTCACCCTCTGACCAATTCGGAGTGACCGCTGACCCTCTGACCCCATTGGGTGTCGGCATTGACCCTCTGACCAGTTGGGATAGATCACTGACCCAGTGACGCATTGGGAGTGATCACTAACCCTCTGACACATTAGGAGTGACCACTGACCCTCTGACCCCATTGGGAGTGATCACTGACCTTCTGACCCGTTGGGAGAGATCACTGACCCTCTCACCCTTTGGGAGTGAGCACTGACCCTGTGACCCATTGGGAGAGGTCACTGACCATTAGAGACATCAGGAGTGATCACTGACCATCTGACCCGTTGGGAGTGATCTCTGACCTTCTGACCCCATTGGGAGAGATCACAGACTCTCCAACCCGTTGGGAGTGTTCACTGACACTCTGACCCGTTAGGAGTGACCACTGTCTCTCTGACACGCTGGGAGTGATCACTGATACTCTGACCCATTGGGAATAATCACTGACCCTCCGGCCCCATCGCGAGTGATCACTGACCCTCTGAAACGTTGGGAGGGTTCACTGACCCTCTAACCCATTGGGAGTGATCATTGACCCTCTGACCCATTGGAAGTGATCAGAGATCCTGTGACCCCATTGGGAGTGACCACTGACCCTCTGACACGTTGGGAGGGATCACTGACCCTCTGACCCATTGGGAGTGATCATTGTCCCTCTGACCCATTGGGAGTGATCAGAGATCCTCTGACCCCATGGGGAGTGAGCACTGACGCCCTGACCCGTTGGAAGTGCTCACTGACCCTGTGACACATTGGGAGTGATCACAAACCCTCTGACACACTAGGAGTGACCACTGACCCTCTGACCACTTTGGGAGTGATCACTGACACTCTGACACGTTGGGACGGATCACTGACCTTCTGACCCATTGGGAGTGAGCACTGACCCTCTGACCCGTTGGGAATGAGCACTGACCCTGTGACGCATTGGGAGTGATCACTGACCCTGTGACCCAAGTTGAGTGATCACTGACCATCAAACACATTAGGAGTGATCACTAACACTCTGACCCGTTGGGAGTGACCGCTGTCCCTCTGACACTTTGGGTGTGATCACTGATACTCTGACCCATTGTGAGTGATCACTGACCCTCTGACCCGTTGGGAGTGATCACTCACACTCTCACCCTTTGGGAGTGATCTCTAACCCTGTGACCCATTGTGAGAGATCACTGACCATTAGAGACATTAGGAGTGATCACTGACACTCTGACCCGTTAGAAGTGACCACTGACCCTCTGACACGCTGGGAGTGATGTCTGATACTCTGACCCATTGGGAATGATCACTGACACTCTGACACGCTGGGAATGATCACTGACCCTCTGGCCCCATCGCGAGTGATCACTGACCCTCTGACCAATTCGGAGTGACCGCTGACCCTCTGACCCCATTGGGAGTGATCACTGACCCTCTGACACGTTGGGAGGGATCACTGACCCTCTGACCCATTGGGAGCGATCTCTAACCCTCTGACCCATTGTGAGAGATCACTGACCATTAGAGACATTAGGAGTGATCACTGACACTCTGACCCGTTAGAAGTGACCACTGACCCTCTGACACGCTGGGAGTGATGTCTGATACTCTGACCCATTGGGAATGATCACTGACACTCTGACACGCTGGGAATGATCACTGACCCTCTGGCCCCATCGCGAGTGATCACTGACCCTCTGACCAATTCGGAGTGACCGCTGACCCTCTGACCCCATTGGGAGTGATCACTGACCCTCTGACACATTGGCAGGGATCACTGACCCTCCGACCCATTGGGAGAGATCACTGACCATTAGAGACATTAGGAGTGATCACTGACCCTCTGACTCCATTGGGAGTGATCACAGAATCTCCAACCCGTTCGGAGTGTTCACCGACACTCTGACCCGTTAGGAGTGACCACTGTCCCTCTGACACGCTGGGAGTGATCACTCATACTCTGACCCATTGGGAATGATCACTGACACTCTGACACGCTGGGAATGATCACTGACCCTCTGGCCCCATCGCGATTGATCACTGACCCTCTGACCAATTCGGAGTGACCGCTGACCCTCTGACCCCATTGGGAGTGATCACTGACCCTCTGACACGTTGGGTGGGATCACTGACCCTTTGACCCATTGGGAGTGATCATTGTCCCTCTGACCCATTGGGAGTGATCAGAGATCCTCTGACCCCATTGGGAGTGACCACTGACGCTCTGACCCGTTGGAAGTCCTCACAGACCCTGTGACGCATTGCGAGTGATCACTAACCCTCTGACACACTAGGAGTGACCATTGACCCTCTGACCACATTGGGAGTGATCACTGACACTCTGACACGTTGGGAGGGATCACTGACCTTCTGACCCATTGGGAGTGAGCACTGACCCTCTGACCCGTTGGGAGTGAGCACTGACCCTGTGACGCATTGGGAGTGATCACTGACCCTGTGACCCAAGTTGAGTGATCACTGACCATCAAACACATTAAGAGTGGTCACTGATACTCTGACCCGTTAGGAGTGACCGCTGTCCCTCTGACACTTTGGGTGTGATCACTGATACTCTGACCCATTGGGAGTGATCACTGACCCTCTGACCTGTTGGGAGTGATCACTCACACTCTCACCCTTTGGGATTGATCACTGACCTTGTGACCCATTGTGAGAGATCACTGACCAATAGAGACATTAGGAGTGATCACTGACCCTCTGACCCGTTGGGAGTGATCTCTGACCCTCTGACCCCATTGGGGTGATCACAGACTCTCCAACCCGTTGGGAGTGTTCACTGACACTCTGACCCGTTAGGAGTGACCACTGACCCTCTGACACGCTGGGAGTGATGTCTGATACTCTGACCCATTGGGAATGATCACTGACACTCTGACACGCTGGGAATGATCACTGACTCTCTGGCCCCATCGCGAGTGATCACTGACCCTCTGACCAATTCGGAATGACCGCTGACCCTCTGACCCCATTCGGAGTGATCACTGACCCTCTGACCCCGTTGGGAGTGATCACTCACACTCTCACCCTTTGGGAGTGATCACTGACCCTGTGACCCATTGGGAGACATCACTGACCATTAGAGACATTAGGAGTGATCACTGACCATCTGACCGGTTGGGAGTGATCTCTGACCTTCTGACCCCATTGGGAGAGATCACAGACTCTCCAACCCGTTGGGAGTGTTCACTGACACTCTGACCCGTTAGGAGTGACCACTGTCTCTCTGACACGCTGGGAGTGATCACTGATACTCTGACCCATTGGGAATAATCACTGACCCTCCGGCCCCATCGCGAGTGATCACTGACCCTCTGAAACGTTGGGAGGGTTCACTGACCCTCTAACCCATTGGGAGTGATCATTGACCCTCTGACCCATTGGAAGTGATCAGAGATCCTGTGACCCCATTGGGAGTGACCACTGACCCTCTGACACGTTGGGAGGGATCACTGACCCTCTGACCCATTGGGAGTGATCATTGTCCCTCTGACCCATTGGGAGTGATCAGAGATCCTCTGACCCCATGGGGAGTGAGCACTGACGCTCTGACCCGTTGGAAGTGCTCACTGACCCTGTGACACATTGGGAGTGATCACAAACCCTCTGACACACTAGGAGTGACCACTGACCCTCTGACCACTTTGGGAGTGATCACTGACACTCTGACACGTTGGGACGGATCACTGACCTTCTGACCCATTGGGAGTGAGCACTGACCCTCTGACCCGTTGGGAATGAGCACTGACCCTGTGACGCATTGGGAGTGATCACTGACCCTGTGACCCAAGTTGAGTGATCACTGACCATCAAACACATTAGGAGTGGTCACTAACACTCTGACCCGTTGGGAGTGACCGCTGTCCCTCTGACACTTTGGGTGTGATCACTCACAATCTCACCCTTTGGGAGTGATCTCTAACCCTGTGACCCATTGTGAGAGATCACTGACCATTAGAGACATTAGGAGTGATCACTGACACTCTGACCCGTTAGAAGTGACCACTGACCCTCTGACACGCTGGGAGTGATGTCTGATACTCTGACCCATTGGGAATGATCACTGACACTCTGACACGCTGGGAATGATCACTGACCCTCTGGCCCCATCGCGAGTGATCACTGACCCTCTGACCAATTCGGAGTGACCGCTGACCCTCTGACCCCATTGGGAGTGATCACTGACCCTCTGACACATTGGAAGGTTTCACTGACCCTCTGATCCCATTGGGAGTGATCACTGACCCTCTGACACGTTGGGAGGGATCACTGACCCTCTGACCCATTGGGAGTGATCATTTACCCTCTGACGCATTGGGAGTGATCACTGACCCTCTGACACGTTGAGAGGGATCACTGACCCTCTGACCCTTTGGGAGTGACCACTGACCCTCTGACCACATTGGGAGTGATCACTGACACTCTGACACGTTGGGAGGGATCACTGACCCTCTAACCCATTGGGAGTGATCATTGTCCCTCTGACCCATTGGGAGTGATCAGAGATCCTCTGACCCCATTGGGAGTGAGCACTGACGCTCTGACCCGTTGGAAGTGCTTACTGACCCTGTGACGCATTGCGAGTGATCACTAACCCTCTGACACACTAGGAGTGACCACTGACCCTCTGACCACATTGGGAGTGATCACTGACACTCTGACACGTTGGGAGGGATCACTGACCTTCTGACCCATTGGGAATGAGCACTGACCCTCTGACCCGTTGGGAGTGACCGCTGACCCTCTGACCACATTGGGAGTGATCACTGACACTCTGACACGTTGGGAGGGATCACTGACCTTCTGACCCATTGGGAGTGATCTCTAACCCTCTGACACCATTGGGAATGATCACAAACTCTCCAACCCGTTGTGAGTGTTCACTGACACTCTGACCCGTTAGGAGTGACGACTGTCCCTCTGACACGCTGGGAGTGTTCACTGATACGCTGACCCATTGGGAATGATCACTTACACTCTGACACGCTGGGAATGATCACTGACCCTCTGGTCCCATCGCGATTGATCACTGACCCTCTGACCAATTCGGAGTGACCGCTGACCCTCTGACCCCATTGGGAGAGATCACTGACCCTCTGACACATTGGCAGGGATCACTGACCCGCCGACCCATTGGGAGAGATCACTGACCATTAGAGACATTAGGAGTGATCACTGACCCTCTGACCCGTTGGGAGTGATCTCTGACCCTCTGACTCCATTGGGAGTGATCACAGACTCTCCAACCCGTTCGGAGTGTTCACCGACACTCTGACCCGTTAGGAGTGACCACTGTCCCTCTGACACGCTGGGAGTGATCACTCATACTCTGACCCATTGGGAATGATCACTGACACTCTGACACGCTGGGAATGATCACTGACCCTCTGGCCCCATCGCGATTGATCACTGACCCTCTGACCAATTCGGAGTGACCGCTGACCCTCTGACCCCATTGGGAGTGATCACTGACCCTCTGACACGTTGGGTGGGATCACTGACCCTTTGACCCATTGGGAGTGATCATTGTCCCTCTGACCCATTGGGAGTGATCAGAGATCCTCTGACCCCATTGGGAGTGACCACTGACGCTCTGACCCGTTGGAAGTCCTCACAGACCCTGTGACGCATTGCGAGTGATCACTAACCCTCTGACACACTAGGAGTGACCATTGACCCTCTGACCCGTTGGGAGTGATCTCTGACCCTCTGACTCCATTGGGAGTGATCACAGACTCTCCAACCCGTTGGGAGTGTTCACCGACACTCTGACCCGTTAGGAGTGACCACTGTCCCTCTGACACGCTGGGAGTGATCACTGATACTCTGACCCATTGGGAATGATCACTGACACTCTGACACGCTGGGAGTGATCACTGACCCTCTGGCCCCATCGCGATTGATCACTGACCCTCTGACCAATTCGGAGTGACCGCTGACCCTCTGACCCCATTGGGAGTGATCACTGACCCTCTGACACGTTGGGTGGGATCACTGCACCCATTGGGAGTGATCATTGTCCCTCTGACCCATTGGGAGTGATCAGAGATCCTCTGACCCCATTGGGAGTGACCACTGACGCTCTGACCCGTTGGAAGTCCTCACTGACCCTGTGACGCATTGCGAGTGATCACTAACCCTCTGACACACTAGGAGTGACCATTGACCCTCTGACCACATTGGGAGTGATCACTGACACTCTGACACGTTGGGAGGGATCACTGACCTTCTGACCCATTGGGAGTGAGCACTGACCCTCTGACCCGTTGGGAGTGAGCACTGACCCTGTGACGCATTGGGAGTGATCACTGACCCTGTGACCCAAGTTGAGTGATCACTGACCATCAAACACATTAAGAGTGGTCACTGATACTCTGACCCGTTGGGAGTGACCGCTGTCCCTCTGACACTTTGGGTGTGATCACTGATACTCTGACCCATTGGGAGTGATCACTGACCCTCTGACCTGTTGGGAGTGATCACTCACACTCTCACCCTTTGGGATTGATCACTGACCTTGTGACCCATTGTGAGAGATCACTGACCATTAGAGACATTAGGAGTGATCACTGACCCTCTGACCCGTTGGGAGTGATCTCTGACCCTCTGACCCCATTGGGAGTGATCACAGACTCTCCAACCCGTTGGGAGTGTTCACTGACACTCTGACCCGTTAGGAGTGACCACTGACCCTCTGACACGCTGGGAGTGATGTCTGATACTCTGACCCATTGGGAATGATCACTGACACTCTGACACGCTGGGAATGATCACTGACCCTCTGGCCCCATCACGAGTGATCACTGACCCTCTGACCCGTTGGGAATGATCTCTGACCCTCTGACCTCATTGGGAGTGATCACTGACCCTGTGACGCATTGGGAGTGATCACTGACTCTCTGACCCCGTTGGGAGTGATCACTGATACTCTGACCTGTTGGGAATGATCACCGACCCTCTGGCCCCATCGCGAGTGATCACTGACCCTCTGACCAATGGGGAGTGAACGCTAATCCTCTGACCCGTTGGTTGTGATATCTGACCCTCTAACCCCTTTGGGAGTGATCACTGACCTTCTGACCCACAGGGAGAGTACAATACACAGTTCAATCCGATCATATGAATCTCAGAACATCAAACACTCCTCCACGAATCAGAACACGACCCACCCAAACGGTGGCCTCCAGAGGGAGGGATCACTGACCCTCTGACCAGTTGGATGTGGTCATTGACCCTCTGACACATTAGGAGTGATCACTGACCCTCTGAGCCCATTGGGAGTGATCACTGACACTATGACCCGTTGGGAGTAATCATTGACACTCTGACCCCACTGGGAGTAACCGCTGACCCTCTGACGGCACTGGGATTAACCGCTGACCCTCTTACCCCATTGGGAATGATCATGTACCCTCTGAACGGTTGTGAGTGATCACTGATACTTTGACCCGTTGGGAGTGACGGATGTTCCCCTGACACTTTGGGAATGATCACTGATACTCTGACCCATATGGAATGATCACTGACACTCTGACACGCTGGCAATGATCACTGACCCTCTGGCCCCATCGCGAGTGATCACTGACCCTCTGACACATTGGAAGGGATCACTGACCCTCCGACCCATTGGGAGAGATCACTGACCATTAGAGACATTAGGAGTGATCACTGACCCTCTGACCCTTTGGGAGTGATCTCTGACCCTCTGACCCCATTGGGAGTGATCACTGACCCTGTGACGCATTGGGAGTGATCACTGATAATCTGACCTGTTGGGAATGATCACAGACTCTCTGGCCCCATCGCGAGTGATCACTGACCCGCTGACCAATTGAGAGTGACCGCTGACCCTCTGACCCCATTGGGAGTGATAACTGACCCTCTGACACATTGGAAGGGATCACAGACCCTCCGACCCATTGGGAGGGATCACTGACGATTAGAGACATTAGGAGTGACCACTGACCCTCTGACCCGTTGGGAGTGATCTCTGACCCTCTGACCCCATTGGGAGTGATCACTGACCCTGTGACGCATTGGGAGTGATCACTGACCCTCTGACCCCGTTGGGAGTGATCACTGATACTCTGACCTGTTGGGAATGATCACCGACCCTCTGGCCCCATCGCGAGTGATCACTGACCCTCTGACCAATTGGTAGTGACCGCTGACCCTCTGACCCGTTGGAAGTGATCACTGACCCTCTGACCAATGGGGAGTGAACGCTAATCCTCTGACCCGCTGGTTGTGATATCTGACCCTCTAACCCCTTTGGGAGTGATCACTGACCTTCTGACCCATAGGGAGAGTACAATACACAGTTCAATCCGATCATCTGAATCTCAGAACATGAAACACTCCTCCGCGAATAAGAACACGACCATTCCAAACGGTGGCCTCCAGAGGGAGGGATCACTGACCCTCTGACCAGTTGGGTGTGGTCATTGACCCTCTGACACGCTGGGAGTGATCACTGACCCTCTGACTCCGTTGGGAGTGATCACTGACCCTGTGACCCATTGGGAGTGATCACTGACGATCTGACACATTAGGAGTGATCACTGACCCTCTGACCCGTTGGGAGTAATCATTGACACTCTGACCCCACTGGGAGTAACCGCTGACCCTCTGACGGCACTGGGATTAACCGCTGACCCTCTTACCCCATTGGGAATGATCATGTACCCTCTGACCGGTTGTGAGTGATCACTGAAACTTTGACCCGTTGGGAGTGTTCCCTGACACTCTGACCCGTTAGGAGTGACCACTGTCCCTCTGACACGCTGGGAGTGATCACTGATACTCTGACCCATTGGGAATGATCACTTACACTCTGACACGCTGGGAATGATCACCGACCCTCTGGCCCCATCGCGAGTGATCACTGATCCTCTGACCCCATTGGGAGCGAGCACTGACGCTCTGACCCGTTGGGAGTGATCACTGACCCTGTGACGCATTGGAAGTTGATCACTACCCTCTGACACATTAGGAGTGATCACTGACTCTCTGACCCCATTGGGAGTGATCACTGACACTCTGACCCGTTAGGAGTGACCACTGTCCCTCTGACACGCTGGGAATGATCACTGACCCTCTGGCCCCATCCCGAGTGATCGCTGACCCTCTGACCAATTCGGAGTGACCGCTGACCCTCTGACCCCATTGGGAGTGATCACTGACCCTCTGACACGTTGGGAGGGATCACTGAACCTCTGACCCATTGGGAATGATCACTGACACTCTGACACGCTGGGAATGATCACTGACCCTCTGGCCCTATCGCGAGTGATCACTCACCCTCTGACCAATTCGGAGTGACCGCTGACTCTCTGACCCCAAAGGGAGTCAGCACTGACCCTCTGACCAGTTGGGAGGGATCACTGACCCTGTGACGCATTGGGAGTGATCACTAACCCTCTGACACATTAGGAGTGACCACTGACCCTCTGACCCCATTGGGAGTGATCACTGACCCCCTGAACCGTTGGGAGTGACCGCTGACCCTCTGACACTTTGGGAGTGATCACTGATACTCTGAGCCATTGGGAATGATCACTGACCCCCTGAACCGTTGGGAATGATCACTGACACTTTCACTCTCACCCTTTGGGAGTGATCACTGACCCTGTGACCCACTGGGAGAGATCACTGACCATTAGAGACATTAGGAGTGATCACTGACCCTCTAACCCGTTGGGAGTGATCTCTGACCCTCTGACACCATTGGGAGTGATCATAGACTCTCCAACCCGTAGGGAGTGTTCACTGACACTCTGACTCATTAGGAGTGACCACTGTCAGTCTGACACGCTGAGAGTGATCACTGATACTCTGACCCATTGGGAATGATCACTGACACTCAGACACGCTGGGAATGATCACTGACCCTCTGGCCACATCGCGAGTGATCACTGACTCTCTGAACAATTCGGAGTGACCGCTGACCGTCTGACCCCATTGGGAGTGATCGTTGACACTCTGAAACTTTGGGAGGGATCACTGACCCTCTGACCCATTGGGAGTGATCATTGACCCTCTGACCCATTGGGAGTGATCAGAGATCCTCTGACCCCATTGGGAGTGAGCACTAACGCTCTGACCCTTTGGGAATGATCACTGACCCTGTGACGCATTGGAAGTGATCACTACCCTCTGACACATTAGGTGTGATCACTGACCCTCTGACCCCACTGGGAATGATCACTGACCCTCTGGCCACATCGCGAGTGATCACTGACTCTCTGAACAATTCGGAGTGACCGCTGACCGTCTGACCCCATTGGGAGTGATCGTTGACACTCTGAAACTTTGGGAGGGATCACTGACCGTCCGGCCCCATCGCGAGTGATCACTGACCCGCTGAAACGTTGGGAGGGTTCACAGACCCTCTAACCCATTGGGAGTGATCACTGACCCTATGACCCATTGGGAGAGATCACTGACCAATAGAGACATTAGGAGTAATCACTGACCCTCTGACCAGTTGGGAGTGATCTCTGACCTTCTGACCCCATTGGGAGTGATCACAGACTCTCCAACCCGTTGGGAGTGTTCACTGACACTCTGACCCGTTAGGAGTGACGACTGTCCCTCTGACACGCTGGGAGTGATCACTGATACTCTGACCCATTGGGAATGATCACTGACCCTCTGACCAATTCGGAGTGACCGCTGACCCTCTGACCCCATTGGGAGTGATCACTGAGTCTCTGACACATTGGAAGGGATCAGTGACCCTCCGACCCATTGGGAGAGATCACTGACCATTAGAGACATTAGGAGTGATCACTGACCCTCTGACCCGTTGGGAGTGATCTCTGACCCTCTGACCCCATTGGGAGTGTTCACAGACTCTCCAACCCGTTCGGAGTGTTCACCGACACTCTGACCCGTTAGGAGTGACCACTGTCCCTCTGACACGCTGGGAGTGATCACTGATACTCTGACCCATTGGGAATGATCACTGACACTCTGACACGCTGGGTATGATCACTGACCCTCTGGCCCTATCGCTAGTGAACACTGACCCTCTGACCAATTCGGAGTGACCGCTGACCCTCTGACCCCATTGGGAGTGATCACTGACCCTCTGACACGTTGGGAGGGATCACTGACCCTCTGACCCATTGGGAGTGATCACTGTCCCTCTGACCCATTGGGAGTAATCACTGATACTCTGACCCATTCGGAATGATCACTGACCCTCCGGCCCCATCGCGAGTGATCACTGACCCTCTGAAACGTTAGGAGGGTTCACTGACCCTCTAACCCATTGGGAGTGATCATTGACCCTCTGACCCATTGGAAGTGATCAGAGATCCTGTGACCCCATTGGTAGTGACCACTGACCCTCTGACATGTTGGAAGGGATCACTGACCCTCTGACCCATTGGGAGTGAGCAGAGATCCTCTGACGCCATTGGGAGTGACCACTCCCTCTGACTGACCTTCTGACCCGTTAGGCGAGATCACTGACACTCTCACCTTTTGGGAGTGAGCACTGACCCTGTGACCCATTGGGAGAGATCACTGACCATTAGAGACATTAGGAGTGATCACTGACCATCTGACCCGTTGGGAGTGATCTCTGACCCTCTGACACCATTGGGAGAGATCACAGACTCTCCAATCGTTGGAAGTGTTCACTGTCACTCTGACCCGTTAGGAGTGACCACTGTACCTCTGACACGCTGGGAGTGATCACTCACCCTCTGACCAATTATGAGTGACCGCTGACCCTCTGACCAGTTGGGAGTGATCACTGACCCTGTGACGCATCGGGAGTGATCACTAACTCTCTGACACATTAGGATTGACCACTGACCCTCTGACCCCACTGGGAGTGATCACTGACCCCTGAACCGTTGGGAGTGACCGCTGACCGTCTGACACTTTGGGAGTGATCACTGATACTCTGAGCCATTGGGAATGATCACTGACCCCCTGAACCGTTGGGAGTGATCACTGACACTTTCACTCTCACCCTTTGGGAGTGATCACTGACCCTGTGACCCACTGGGAGAGATCACTGACCATTAGAGACATTAGGAGTGATCACTGACCCTCTAACCCGTTGGGAGTGATCTCTGACCCTCTGACACCATTGGGAGTGATCACAGACTCTCCAACCCGTAGGGAGTGACCACTGTAACTCTGACACGCTGAGAGTGATCACTGATACTCTGACCCATTGGGAATGATCACTGACACTCAGACACGCTGGGAATGATCACTGACCCTCTGGCCACATCGCGAGTGATCACTGACTCTCTGAACAATTCGGAGTGACCGCTGACCGTCTGACCCCATTGGGAGTGATCGTTGACACTCTGAAACTTTGGGAGGGATCACTGACCCTCTGACCCATTGGGAGTGATCATTGACCCTCTGACCCATTGGAAGTGATCAGAGATCCTCTGACCCCATTGGGAGTGAGCACTGACGCTCTGACCCTTTGGGAGTGATCACTGACCCTGTGACGCATTGGAAGTGATCACTACCCTCTGACACATTAGGTGTGATCACTGACCCTCTGACCCCATTGGGAATGATCACTGACACTCTGACCCGTTAGGAGTGACCACTTTCACTCTGACACGCTGGGAGTGATCACTGATACTCTGACCCATTGGGAATGATCACTGACCGTCCAGCCCCATCGCGAGTGATCACTGACCCGCTGAAACGTTGGGAGGGTTCACTGACCCTCTAACCCATTGGGAGTGATCATTGACCCTCTGACCCATTGGAAGTGATCAGAGATCCTGTGACCCCATTGGGAGTGATCACTGACCCTCTGACACGTTGGGAGGGATCACTGACCCTCTGACCCATTGGGAGTGATCATTGTCCCTCTGACCCATTGGGAGTGATCAGAGATCCTCTGACCCCATTGGGAGTGAGCACTGACGCTCTGACCCCTTTGGGAGTGATCACTGACACTTTGACCCGTTGGGAATAACCGCTGTTCCCCTGACACTTTGGGAGTGATCACTGATACTCTGACCCATTGGAAGTGATCACTGACCCGCTGAGCCGTTGGGAGTGATCACTGACCCACTCACCCTTTGGGAGTGATCACTGACCCTATGACCCATTGGGAGAGATCACCGACCATAAGAGACATTCGGTGTGATAACTGACCCTCTGACCAGTTGGGAGTGATCTCTGACATTCTGACCCCATTGGGAGTGATCACAGACTCTCCAACCCGTTGGTAGTGTTCACTGACACTCAGACCCGTTAGGAGTGACCACTGTCCCTCCGACACGCTGGGAGTGATCACTGATACTCTGACCCATTGGGAATAATCACTGACACTCTGACATGCTGGGAATGATCACTGACCCTCTGGCCCTATCGCGAGTGATCACTGACCCTCTGACCAATTCGGAGTGACCGCTGACACTCTGACCCTATTGGGAGTGATCACTGACCCTCTGACCAGTTGGGAGTGATCTCTGACCCTCTGACCCCATTGGGAGTGATCACAGACACTCCAACCCGTTGTGAGTGTTCACTGACACTCTGACCGGTTAGGAGTGACGACTGTCCCTCTGACACGCTGGGAGTGATCACTGATACTCTGACCCATTGGGAATGATCACTTACACTCTGACACGCTGGGAATGATAACTGACCTTCTGGCCCCATCGCGAGTGATCACTGACCCTCTGACCAATTCGGAGTGACCGCTGACCCTCTGACCCCATTGGGAGTGATCACTGACCCTCTGACACATTGGAAGGGATCACTGACCCGCCGACCCATTGGGAGAGATGACTGACCATTAGAGACATTAGGAGTGATCACTGACCCTCTGACCCGTTGGGAGTGATCTCTGACGCTCTGACCCCAGTGGGAGTGATCACAGACTCTCCAACCCGTTCGGAGTGTTCACCGACACTCTGACCCGTTAGGAGTGACCACTGTCCCTCTGACACGCTGGGAGTGATCACTGATACTCTGACACATTGGGAATGATCACTGACACTCTGACACGCTGGGAATGATCACTGACCCTCTGACCCATTGGGAGTGATCATTGTCCCTCTGACCCGTTGGGAATGATCAGAGATCCTCTGACCCCATTGGGAGTGAGCACTGACGCTCTGACCCGTTGGAAGTGCTCACTAACCCGGTGACGCATTGCGAGTGATCATTAACCCTCTGACACGCTAGGAGTGACCACTGACCCTCTGACCACATTGGGAGTGATCACTGACACTCTGACACGTTGGGAGGGATCACTGACCTTCTGACCCATTGGGAGTGAGCACTGACCCTCTGACCCGTTGGGAGTGACCGCTGACCCTCTGACCAAATTGAGAGTGATCACTGATACTTTGATCCGTTGGGAGTGATCACTGACAATCTGACACATTAGGAGTGATCACTGTCACTCTGACCCATTGGGAGTGATCACGGACCATCTGAACCGTTGGGAGTGATCACTGACCCTCTGACCAATTGGGAGTGAACGCTAATCCTCTGACCCGTTGGTTGTGATATCTGATCCTCTAACCCCTTTGGGAGTGATTACTGACCTTCTGACCCATAGAAAGAGTACAATACATAGTTCAATCCGATCATCTGAATCTCAGAACATCAAACACTCCTCCACGAATCAGAATACGACCCATCCAAACGGTGGCCTCCAGAGCGAGGGATCACTGACCCTCTGACCAGTTGGGTGTGGTCATTGACCCTCTGACACGCTGGGAGTGATCACTGACCCTCTGACTCCGTTGGGAGTGATCACTGACCCTGTGACCCATTGGGAGTGATCACTGACAATCTGACACATTAGGAGTGATCACTGACCCTCTGAGCCCATTGGGAGTGATCACTGACACTCTGACACGTTGGGAGTAATCATTGACACTCTGACCCCACTGGGAGTTACCGCTGACCCTCTGACGGCACTGGGATTAACCGCTGACCCTCTTACCCCATTGGGAATGATCATGTACCCTCTGACCGGTTGTGAGTGATCACTGAAACTTTGACCCGTTGGGAGTGTTCCCTGACACTCTGACCTGTTAGGAGTGACCACTGTCCTTCTGACGCGCTGGGAGTGATCACTGATACTCTGACCCATTGGGAATGATCACTGAATCTCTGACACGCTGGGAATGATCACCGACCCTCTGGCAACATCGCGAGTGATCACTGATCCTCTGACTCCATTGGGAGCGAGCACTGACGCTCTGACCCGTTGGGAGTGATCACTGACCCTGTGACGCATTGGAAGTTGATCACTACCCTCTGACACATTAGGAGTGATCACTGACTCTCTGACCCCATTGGGAATGATCACTGACACTCTGACCCGTTAGGAGTGACCACTGTCCCTCTGACACGCTGGGAGTGATCACTGATACTCTGACACGCTGGGAATGATCACTGACCCTCTGGCCCCATCGCGAGTGATCGCTGACCCTCTGACCAATTCGGAGTGACCGCTGACCCTCTGACCCCATTGGGAGTGATCACTGACCCTCTGACACGTTGGGAGGGATCACTGACCCTCTGACCCATTGGGAATGATCACTGACACTCGGACACGCTGGGAATGATCACTGACCCTCTGGCCCTATCGCGAGGGATCACTCACCCTCTGACCAATTCGGAGTGACCGCTGACCCTCTGACCCAAAAGGGAGTCAGCACTGACCCTCTGACCAGTTGGGAGTGATCACTGACCCTGTGACGCATTGGGAGTGATCACTAACCCTCTGACACATTAGGAGTGACCACTGACCCTCTGAGCCCATTGGGAGTGATCACTGACCCACCGAACCGTTGGGAGTGACCGCTGACCCTCTGACACTTTGGGAGTGATCACTGATACTCTGAGCCATTGGGAATGATCACTGACCCCCTGAACCGTTGGGAGTGATCTCTGACCCTCTGACCACATTGGGAATGATCACTGACAGTCTGACCCGTTAGGAGTGACCACTTTCACTCTGACACGCTGGGAGTGATCACTGACCCATTGGGAATGATCACTGAACGTCCGGCCCCATCGCAAGTGATCACTGACCCGCTGAAACGTTGGGAGGGTTCACTGACCCTCTAACCCATTGGGAGTGATCATTGACCCTCTGACCCATTGGAAGTGATCAGAGATCCTGTGATCCCATTGGGAGTGATCACTGACCCTCTGACACGTTGGGAGGGATCACTGACCCTCTGACCCATTGGGAGTGATCATTGTCCCTCTGACCCATTGGGAGTGATCAGAGATCCTCTGACCCCATTGGGAGTGACCACTGACGCTCTGACCCGTTGGAAGTGCTCACTGACCCTGTGACGCATTGCGAGTGATCACTAACCCTCTGACACACTAGGAGTGACCACTGACCCTCTGACCACATTGGGAGTGATCACTGACACTCTGACACTTTGGGAGGGATCACTGACCTTCTGACCCACTGGGAGTGAGCACTGACCCTCTGACCCGTTGGGAGTGACCGCTGACCCTCTGACCAAATTGAGAGTGATCACTGATACTTTGATCCGTTGGGAGTGATCACTGACAATCTGACACATTAGGAGTGATCACTGTCACTCTGACCCATTGGGAGTGATCACGGACCATCTGACCCGTTGGGAGTGATCACTGACCCTCTGACCAATTGGGAGTTAACGCTAATCCTCTGACCCATTGGTTGTGATATCTGATCCTCTAACCCCTTTGGGAGTGATTACTGACCTTATGACCCATAGAAAGAGTACAATACACAGTTCAATCCAATCATCTGAATCTCAGAACATCAAACACTCCTCCACGAATCAGAATACGACCCATCCAAACGGTGGCCTCCAGAGGGAGGGATCACTGACCCTCTGACCAGTTGGGTGTGGTCATTGACCCTCTGACACGCTGGGAGTGATCACTGACCCTCTGACCCCGTTGGGAGTGAACACTGACCCTGTGACCCATTGGGAGTGATCACTGACAATCTGCACATTAGGAGTGATCACTGACCCTCTGAGCCCATTGGGAGTGATCACTGACACTCTGACCCGTTGGGAGTAATCATTGACACTCTGACCCCACTGGGAGTAACCGCTGACCCTCTGACGGCACTGGGATTAACCGCTGACCCTCTGACCCCATTGAGAGTGATCACTGATACTTTGACCCGTTGGGAGTGATCACTGACAATCTGACACATTAGGAGTGATCACGGACCCTCTGACCCGTTGGGAATAATCACTGACACTCTGACCCCACTGGGAGTAACCACCGACCCTCTGACTCCATTGAGAGTGATCACTGATACTCTGACCCGTTGGTAGTGACCGCTGACCCTCTGACACTTTGGGAGTGATCACTGACACTTTGACCCGTTGGGAATAACCGCTGTTCCCCTGACACTTTGGGAGTGATCACTGTCCCTCTGACCCCACTGGAAGTGATCACTGACACTCTGACCCGTTGGGGTTAACCGCTGACCCTCTGACCCCATCGCGAGTGATCACTGATTCTCTGACCCCATTGGGAGCGAGCACTGACGCTCTGACCCGTTGGGAGTGATCACTGACCCTGTGACGCATTGGAAGTTGATCACTACCCTCTGACACATTAGGAGTGATCACTGACTCTCTGACCCCATTGGGAATGATCACTGACACTCTGACCCGTTAGGAGTGCCCACTGTCCCTCTGACACGCTGGGAGTGATCACTGATACTCTGGCCCCATCGCGAGTGATCGCTGACCCTCTGACCAATTCGGAGTGACCGCTGACCCTCTGACCCCGTTGGGAGTGATCACTGACCCTCTGACACGTTGGGAGGGATCACTGACCCTCTGACCCATTGGGAATGATCACTGACACTCGGACACGCTGGGAATGATCACTGACCCTCTGGCCCTATCGCGATGATCACTCACCCTCTGACCAATTCGGAGTGACCGCTGACCCTCTGACCCCATTGGGAGTGATCACTGACCCCCTGAACCGTTGGGAGTGACCGCTGACCCTCTGACACTTTGGGAGTGATCACTGATACTCTGAGCCATTGGGAATGATCACTGACACTCTGACCCGTTAGGAGTGACCACTTTCACTCTGACACGCTGGGAGTGATCACTGATACTCTGACCCATTGGGAATGATCACTGACCGTCCGGCCCCATCGCAAGTGATCACTGACCCGCTGAAACGTTGGGAGGTTTCACTGATCCTCTAACCCATTGGGAGTGATCATTGACCCTCTGAACCATTGGAAGTGATCAGAGATCCTGTGACCCCATTGGGAGTGATCACTGACCCTCTGACACGTTGGGAGGGATCACTGACCCTCTGACCCATTGGGAGTGATCATTGTCCCTCTGACCCATTGGGAGTGATCAGAGATCCTCTGACCCCATTGGGAGTGAGCACTGACGCTCTGACCCCTTTGGGAGTGATCACTGACACTTTGACCCGTTGGGAATAACCGCTGTTCCCCTGACACTTTGGGAGTGATCACTGATACTCTGGCCCATTCGGAGTGATCACTGACCCTCTCACCCTTTGGGAGTGATCACTGACTATTAGAGACATTAGGAGTGATAACTGACCCTCTGACCCGTTGGGAGTGATCTCTGACCTTCTGACCCCATTGGGAGTGATCACTGACCCTCTGGCCCCATTGGTAGTGTTCACTGACACTCAGACCCGTTAGGAGTGACCACTGTTCCTCTGACACGCTGGGAGTGATCACTGATACTCTGACCCGTTGGGAATAATCACTGACACTCTGACATGCTGGGAATAATCACTGACCCTCTGGCCCTATCGCGAGTGATCACTGACCCTCTGACCAATTCGGAGTGACCGCTGACCCT
This sequence comes from Mobula hypostoma, assembly GCF_963921235.1. Taxonomy (NCBI): domain Eukaryota; kingdom Metazoa; phylum Chordata; class Chondrichthyes; order Myliobatiformes; family Myliobatidae; genus Mobula; species Mobula hypostoma. The sequence goes on along the minus strand of NC_086099.1, from coordinate 119,322,938 downwards.
CTGACCCCATTGGGAGTGATCACTCACCCTCAGACACGTTGGGAGGGATCACTGACCCTCTAACCCATTGGGAGTGATCATTGTCCCTCTGACCCATTGGGAGTGATCAGAGATCCTCTGACCCCATTGGGAGTGAGCACTGACGCTCTGACCCGTTGGAAGTGCTTACTGACCCTGTGACGCATTGCGAGTGATCACTAACCCTCTGACACACTAGGAGTGACCACTGACCCTCTGACCACATTGGGAGTGATCACTGACACTCTGACACGTTGGGAGGGATCACTGACCTTCTGACCCATTGGGAATGAGCACTGACCCTCTGACCCGTTGGGAGTGACCGCTGACCCTCTGACCAAATTGAGAGTGATCACTGATACTTTGATCCGTTGGGAGTGATCACTGACAATCTGACACATTAGGAGTGATCACTGTCACTCTGACCCATTGGGAGTGATCACGGACCATCTGACCCGTTGGGAGTGATCACTGACCCTCTGACCAATTGGGAGTGAACGCTAATCCTCTGACCCGTTGGTTGTGATATCTGATCCTCTAACCCCTTTGGGAGTGATTACTGACCTTCTGACCCATAGAAAGAGTACAATACACAGTTCAATCCAATCATCTGAATCTCAGAACATCAAACACTCCTCCACGAATCAGAATACGACCCATCCAAACGGTGGCCTCCAGAGGGAGGGATCACTGACCCTCTGACCAGTTGGGTGTGGTCATTGACCCTCTGACACGCTGGGAGTGATCACTGACCCTCTGACCCCGTTGGGAGTGAACACTGACCCTGTGACCCATTGGGAGTGATCACTGACCCTCTGCCCATTCGCGAGTGATCACTGACCCTCTGAGCCCATTGGGAGTGATCACTGACACTCTGACCCGTTGGGAGTAATCATTGACACTCTGACCCCATTGGGAGTAACCGCTGACCCTCTGACGGCACTGGGATTAACCGCTGACCCTCTGACCCCATTGAGAGTGATCACTGATACATTGACCCGTTGGGATTGATCACTGACAATCTGACACATTGCGAGTGATCACTGTCACTCTGACCCATTGGGAGTGACCACGGACCCTCTGACCCGTTGGGAGTGATCACTGACCCTCTGACCCCATTGGGAATGATCACTGACACTCTGACCCGTTAGGAGTGACCACTTTCACTCTGACACGCTGGGAGTGATCACTGATACTCTGACCCATTGGGAATGATCACTGACCGTCCGGCCCCATCGCAAGTGATCACTGACCCGCTGAAACGTTGGGAGGTTTCACTGATCCTCTAACCCATTGGGAGTGATCATTGACCCTCTGAACCATTGGAAGTGATCAGAGATCCTGTGACCCCATTGGGAGTGATCACTGACCCTCTGACACGTTGGGAGGGATCACTGACCCTCTGACCCATTGGGAGTGATCATTGTCCCTCTGACCCATTGGGAGTGATCAGAGATCCTCTGACCCCATTGGGAGTGAGCACTGACGCTCTGACCCCTTTGGGAGTGATCACTGACACTTTGACCCATTGGGAATAACCGCTGTTCCCCTGACACTTTGGGAGTGATCACTGATACTCTGTCCCATTCGGAGTGATCACTGACCCTCTCACCCTTTGGGAGTGATCACTGACTATTTGACCCATTGGGAGTGATCACTGACCCTCTGACCCGTTGGGAGTGATCACTGACCCTCTGACCCCATTGGGAGTGATCACTGACCCTCTGACCCGTTGGGAGTGATCACTGACACTCTGACCCGTTGGGAGTGATCACTGACCCTCTGACCCGTTGGGAGTGATCACTGATACTCTGACCCCATTGGGAGTGATCACTGACACTCTGACCCGTTGGGAATGATCACCGACCCTCTGGCCCCATCGCGAGTGATCACTGACCCTCTGACCAATTGGGAGTGACCACTGACCCTCTGACTCCATTGGGAGTGATCATGAACCCTCTGACCCGTTGGGAGTGATCACTGACCCTCTGACCCCATTGGGAGTGATCACTGACCCTCTGACCCATTGGGAGTGATCACTGACCCTCTGACCCCATTGGGAGTGATCACTGACCCTCTGACCCGTTGGGAGTGATCACTGACCCTCTGACCCATTGGGAGTGATCACTGACCCTCTGACCCCATTGGGAGTGATCACTGACCCTCTGACCCCATTGGGAGTGATCACTGACACTCTGACCCGTTGGGAGTGATCACTGACCCTCTGAACCATTGGGAGTGATCACTGACCCTCTGACCAATTGGGAGTGACCGCTGACCCTCTGACCTCATTGGGAGTGATCACTGATACTTTGATCCGTTGGGAGTGATCACTGACAATCTGACACATTAGGAGTGATCACTGACCCTCTGACCAATTGGGAGTGAACGCTAATCCTCTGACCAGTGGGTTGTGATATCTGATCCTCTAACCCCTTTGGGAGTGATTACTGACCTTCTGACCCATAGAAAGAGTACAATACACAGTTCAATCCAATCATCTGAATCTCAGAACATCAAACACTCCTCCACGAATCAGAATACGACCCATCCAAACGGTGGCCTCCAGAGGGAGGGATCACTGACCCTCTGACCAGTTGGGTGTGGTCATTGACCCTCTGACACGCTGGGAGTGATCACTGACCCTCTGACCCCGTTGCGAGTGAACACTGACCCTGTGACCCATTGGGAGTGATCACTGACAATCTGCACATTAGGAGTGATCACTGACCCTCTGAGCCCATTGGGAGTGATCACTGACACTCTGACCCGTTGGGAGTAATCATTGACACTCTGACCCCACTGGGAGTAACCGCTGACCCTCTGACGGCACTGGGATTAACCGCTGACCCTCTGACCCCATTGAGAGTGATCACTGATACTTTGACCCGTTGGGAGTGATCACTGACAATCTGACACATTAGGAGTGATCACGGACCCTCTGACCCGTTGGGAATAATCACTGACACTCTGACCCCACTGGGAGTAACCACTGACCCTCTGACTCCATTGAGAGTGATCACTGATACTCTGACCCGTTGGTAGTGACCGCTGAACCTCTGACACTTTGGGAGTGATCACTGACACTTTGACCCGTTGGGAATAACCGCTGTTCCCCTGACACTTTGGGAGTGATCACTGTCCCTCTGAACCCATTGTAAGTGATCATGGACACTCTATCCCATTGGGAGTGACCGCTGACCCTCTGACCCCTTTGGGAGTGATCACTGACCCTCTGACCCCATTGGGAGCGAGCACTGACGCTCTGACCCGTTGGGAGTGATCACTGACCCTGTGACGCATTGGAAGTTGATCACTACCCTCTGCCACATTAGGAGTGATCACTGACTCTCTGACCCCATTGGGAATGATCACTGACACTCTGACCCGTTAGGAGTGACCACTGTCCCTCTGACACGCTGGGAGTGATCACTGATACTCTGACCCATTGGGAATGATCACTGACCCTCTGCCCATTCGCGAGTGATCACTGACCCTCTGACCAATTCGGAGTGATCACTGACCCTCTGACCCCATTGGGAGTGATCACTGACCCTCTGACACGTTGGGAGGGATCACTGACCCTCTGACCCATTGGGAATGATCACTGACACTCGGACACGCTGGGAATGATCACTGACCCTCTGGCCCTATCGCGATGATCACTCACCCTCTGACCAATTCGGAGTGACCGCTGACCCTCTGACCCCATTGGGAGTCAGCACTGACGCTCTGACGAGTTGGGAGTGATCACTGACCCTGTGACGCATTGGGAGTGATCACTAACCCTCTGACACATTAGGAGTGACCACTGACCCTCTGACCCCATTGGGAGTGATCACTGACCCCCTGAACCGTTGGGAGTGACCGCTGACCCTCTGACACTTTGGGAGTGATCACTGATACTCTGAGCCATTGGGAATGATCACTGACCCCCTGAACCGTTGGGAGTGATCACTGACACTCTCACTCTCACCCTTTGGGAGTGATCACTGACCCTGTGACCCATTGGGAGAGATCACTGACCATTAGAGACATTAGGAGTGATCACTGACCCTCTAACCCGTTGGGAGTGATCACTGACCCTCTGACCTCATTGGGAGTGATCACTGACCCTCTGACCCGTTGGGAGTGATCACTGACACTCTGACCCGTTGAGAGTGATTACTGACCCTCTGACCCCATTGGGAATGATCACTGACCCTCTGGCCCTATTCGGAGTGATCACTGACCCTCTGACTCGTTGGGAGTGATCACTGACCCTCTGACCCCATTAGGAGTGATCACTGACACTCTGACCCCATTGGGAGTGATCACTGACCCTCTGACCCCATTGGGAGTGATCACTGACCCTCTGACCCGTTGGGAGTGATCACTGACCCTCTGACCCATTGGGAGTGATCACTGACCCTCTGACCCATTGGGAGTGATCAGAGATCCTCTGACCCCATTGGGAGTGAGCACTGACGCTCTGACCCCTTTGGGAGTGATCACTGACACTTTGACCCGTTGGGAATAACCGCTGTTCCCCTGACACTTTGGGAGTGATCACTGATACTCTGGCCCATTCGGAGTGATCACTGACCCTCTCACCCTTTGGGAGTGATCACTGACTATTAGAGACATTAGGGGTGATAACTGACCCTCTGACCCGTTGGGAGTGATCTCTGACCTTCTGACCCCATTGGGAGTGATCACAGACTCTCCAACCCGTTGGTAGTGTTCACGGACACTCAGACCCGTTAGGAGTGACCACTGTTCCTCTGACACGCTGGGAGTGATCACTGATACTCTGACCCGTTGGGAATAATCACTGACACTCTGACATGCTGGAAATAATCACTGACCCTCTGGCCCTATCGCGAGTGATCACTGACCCTCTGACCAATTCGGAGTGACCGCTGACCCTCTGACCTCACTGGGAGTGATCACTGACCCTCTGACCCGTTGGGAGTGATCAATGACACTCTGACCTGTTGGGACTGATCACTGACCCTCTGACCCCATTGGGAGTGATCACTGACCCTCTGACCCCATTGGGAGTGATCACTGACCGTCTGACCCGTTGGGAGTGAACACTGACCCTCTGACCCATTGGGAGTGATCACTGACCCTCTGACCCATTGGGAGTGATCGCTGAACCTCTGATAACATTGGGAGTGATCACTGACCCTTCTGACACGTTGGGAGGGATCACTGACCTTCTGACCCATTGGGAATGAGCACTGACCCTCTGACCCGTTGGGAGTGACCGCTGACCCTCTGACCAAATTGAGAGTGATCACTGATACTTTGATCCGTTGGGAGTGATCACTGACAATCTGACACATTAGGAGTGATCACTGTCACTCTGACCCATTGGGAGTGACCACTGACCCTCTGACCCGTTGGGAGTGATCACTGACCCTCTGACCAATTGGGAGTGACCGCTGACACTCTGACCCGTTGGTTGTGATATCTGATCCTCTAACCCCTTTGGGAGTGATTACTGACCTTCTGACCCATAGAAAGAGTACAATACACAGTTCAATCCAATCATCTGAATCTCAGAACATCAAACACTCCTCCACGAATCAGAATACGACCCATCCAAACGGTGGCCTCCAGAGGGAGGGATCACTGACCCTCTGACCAGTTGGGTGTGGTCATTGACCCTCTGACACGCTGGGAGTGATCACTGACCCTCTGACCCCGTTGGGAGTGAACACTGACCCTGTGACCCATTGGGAGTGATCACTGACAATCTGCACATTAGGAGTGATCACTGACCCTCTGAGCCCATTGGGAGTGATCACTGACACTCTGACCCGTTGGGAGTAATCATTGACACTCTGACCCCACTGGGAGTAACCGCTGACCCTCTGACCCCACTGGGAGTAACCGCCGACCCTCTGACCCCATTGAGAGTGATCACTGATACTCTGACCCGTTGGGAGTGACCACTGACCATTAGACCCATTGGGAGTGATCACTGACCCTCTGACCCGTTGGGAGTGATCACTGACACTCTGACCCCATTGGGAGTGATCACTGACCCTCTGACCTGTTGGGAGTGATCACTGACCTCCTGACCCGTTGGGAGTGATCACTGACCCTCTGACCCTGTTTGAGTGATCACTGACACTCTGACCCGTTGGGAATAACCGCTGTTCCTCTGACACTTTGGGAGTGATCACTGTCCCTCTGACCCGACTGGAAGTGATCACTGACACTCTGACCCGTTGGGGTTAACCGCTGACCCTCTGACCCCATCGCGAGTGATCACTGATTCTCTGACCCCATTGGGAGCGAGCACTGACGCTCTGACCCGTTGGGAGTGATCACTGACCCTGTGACGCATTGGAAGTTGATCACTACCCTCTGACACATTAGGAGTGATCACTGACTCTCTGACCCCATTGGGAATGATCACTGACACTCTGACCCGTTAGGAGTGACCACTGTCCCTCTGACACGCTGGGAGTGATCACTGATACTCTGACCCGTTGAGAGTGATCACTGACCATCTGAACCACTGGGAGTGATCACTGACCCTCTGACCAATTGGGAGTGACTGCTGACCCTCTGACCTCACTGGGAGTGATCACTGACCCTCTGACCCGTTGGGAGTGATCACTGACCCTCTGACCCCATTGGGAGTGATCACTGACACTCTGACCCATTGGGAGTGATCACTGACCCTCTGACCCCTTTGGGAGTGATCACTGACCCTCTGACCAATTGGGAGTGATCACTGACCCTCTGACCCCATTGGGAGTGAGCACTGACCGTCTGACCAGTTGGGAGTGATCACTGACCCTCTGACCCATTGGGAGTGATCACTGACCCTCTGACCCCATTGGGAGTGATCACTGACCCTCTGACCCCATTGGGAGTGATCACTGACCCTCTGACCAATTGGGATTAACCGCTGACCCTCTGACATGCTGGGAGTGATCACTGATACTCTGACCCATTGGGAGTGATCACTGACCATCTGAACCGTTGGGAGTGATCACTGACACTTTCACTCTCACCCTTTGGGAGTGATCACTGACCCTGTGACCCACTGGGAGAGATCACTGACCATTAGAACCACTGGGAGTGATCACTGACCCTCTGACCAATTGGGAGTGACTGCTGACCCTCTGACCTCACTGGGATTGATCACTGACCCTCTGACCCGTTGGGAGTGATCACTGACCCTCTGACCCGTTGAGAGTGATCACTGACCCTCTGACCCCATTGGGAATGATCACTGACCCTCTGGCCCTATTCGGAGTGATCACTGACCCTCTGACTCGTTGGGAGTGATCACTGACCCTCTGACCCCATTAGGAGTGATCACTGACACTCTGAACCATTGGAAGTGATCAGAGATCCTGTGACCCCATTGGGAGTGATCACTGACCCTCTGACACGTTGGGAGGGATCACTGACCCTCTGACCCATTGGGAGTGATCATTGTCCCTCTGACCCATTGGGAGTGATCAGAGATCCTCTACCCCATTGGGAGTGACTGACTGACCCCATTGGGAGTGACACTGATCCTCTGACCCCATTGGGAATGATCACTGACACTCTGACCCGTTAGGAGTGACCACTGTCCCTTTGACACGTTGGGAGTGATCACTGATACTCTGGCCCATTCGGAGTGATCACTGACCCTCTCACCCTTTGGGAGTGATCACTGACTATTAGAGACATTAGGAGTGATAACTGACCCTCTGACCCGTTGGGAGTGATCTCTGACCTTCTGACCCCATTGGGAGTGATCACAGACTCTCCAACCCGTTGGTAGTGTTCACTGACACTCAGACCCGTTAGGAGTGACCACTGTTCCTCTGACACGCTGGGAGTGATCACTGATCCTCTGACCCGTTGGGAGTGATCACTGACCCTGTGTCCCATTGGGAGTGATCACTGACCCTCTGACCCCATTGGGAGTGATCACTGACCCTCTGACCAATTGGGAGTGACCGCTGACCCTCTGACCTCACTGGGAGTGATCACTGACCCTCTGACACGTTGGGAGTGATCACTGACCCTCTGACCCATTGGGAGTGATCACTGACCCTCTGACCCATTGGGAGTGATCACTGACCCTCTGACCCCATTGGGAGTGATCACTGACCCTCTGACTCGTTGGACGTGATCACTGACACTCTGACCCGTTGGGAGTGATCACTGACCCTCTGACCCCGTTGGGGGTGATCACTGATACTCTGACCCCATTGGGAGTGATCACTGACACTCTGACCCGTTGGGAATGATCACCGACCCTCTGACCCATTGGGAATGAGCACTGACCCTCTGACCCGTTGGGAGTGACCGCTGACCCTCTGACCAAATTGAGAGTGATCACTGATACTTTGATCCGTTGGGAGTGATCACTGACAATCTGACACATTAGGAGTGATCACTGTCACTCTGACGCATTGGGAGTGATCACGGAGCCATCTGCCTCTGACCTTGGGAGTGACACTGACCTCTGACCCGTTGGGAGTGATCACTGACCCTCTGACCAATTGGGAGTGAACACTAATTCTCTGACCCGTGGGTTGTGATATCTGATCCTCTAACCCCTTTGGGAGTGATTACTGACCTTCTGACCCATAGAAAGAGTACAATACACAGTTCAATCCAATCATCTGAATCTCAGAACATCAAACACTCCTCCACGAATCAGAATACGACCCATCCAAACGGTGGCCTCCAGAGGGAGTGATCACTGACCCTCTGACCAGTTGGGAGTGATCATTGACCCTCTGACACGCTGGGAGTGATCACTGACCCTCTGACCCCGTTGGGAGTGAACACTGACCCTCTGACCCATTGGGAGTGATCACTGACAATCTGCACATTGGGAGTGATCACTGACCCTCTGAGCCCATTGGGAGTGATCACTGACACTCTGACCCGTTGGGATTAACCGCTGACCCTCTGACCCCATTGGGAGTGATCGCTGACCCTCTGACCTGTGGGAGTAATCACTGACCCTCTGACCCCATTGAGAGTGATCACTGATATTTGACCCGTTGGGAGTGATCACTGACCCTCTGACACATTAGGAGTGATCACTGACACTCTGACCCATTGGGAGTGATCACGGACCATCTGACCCGTTGGGAGTGATCACTGACCCTCTGACCAATTGGGAGTGAACGCTGATCCTCTGACCCGTGGGTTGTGATATCTGATCCTCTAACCCCTTTGGGACTGATTACTGACCTTCTGACCCATAGAAAGAGTACAATACACAGTTCAATCCAATCATCTGAATCTCAGAACATCAAACACTCCTCCACGAATCAGAATACGACCCATCCAAACGGTGGCCTCCAGAGGGAGGGATCACTGACCCTCTGACCAGTTGGGTGTGGTC